>NC_056736.1:91762249-91812249 GCF_019279795.1 Protopterus annectens | reverse complement strand
ACACACACACACACACACACACACACACACACACACACACACACACACACACACACACACACACACGTGCATGGAGAGGTAAACTTGCATCTGCTGTGCAGCTGAAACTGAATGTCCAAGACATTTTTGCTTATTCTGCTTTTGAAAAGCTCTAAGAAGTCTCTTTTTTATAGATCTACATTTAAAAAGGTAAGCGAGACTTCTGGAGCTTTTCTTATCAAAACAAGCAGTAGTCAGGCTTGAGAGATGTGGGATGGCGTGGGACAGTCTCACTTTCTACTTTTTTTTAAATGTTGCTGGACCCCCCCCCCAGCCTGCGCTAGGTTCTAAGCAGCTGAGTAACTCACTTTGTGCTGAATCTCACTTTGATGGGCTTTGTGTCTGTGTGTATTATGACCTTATTTACCCTGCTAGGGGTTTCCAAGCTAAAAGGAAAAAGGGATTTAAGGGAAAACTACATGCCAAACTGGCTATTGACCCTTGCTGTTCCAGAGATGATGATACCTGCACAGAATGCTAGAGGTCTTTTTTTTGCACTTTGTATTTTACCTTCATCCGTATCTCTCAACTGTCCAGAATTTTGTAGCATGTCAACACTTTTGCCTCAGTTTTGTTCATTTCCTTATAAAATGTTTGGTTTTCTGGCAAGTCATTATGGCTTAAAGTTAAGGCTTCAGTACTTAATATAGTGAGGTCATATCTAGGCATTTCTAAAGGTCAGTTCCCTGTGCTTTCTCCTGTCAACCTGGTGAACTTGGGCATCCTGAGGCAGTGTAGCAACTGCCTCATGTATACAGACCGCCCTCTCCTCTTACCTCCCATCACTACGACTTGTGAGAGATGCACATATATAGCCAAATTGGAACCAGGAACTCTCCAGCCGCATGAACATACACCACCACAACCCTCACATAGTAACACAAAACACACACCTACTTTCACTGAGGCTGTCAGTAAAAATCTGCCCAAACAGAGATCTCAGAGGCAGAAACGCAAATGACCACCACATCCCAGCATAAACCATGAGACACATAGCTCACATAAACAGTGTGCCACTCAACCAAAGCCCATAAGGCAAAACAACTTGCCCAATACACTAGTCATAAGATGACTCAATAGTAAGGCACACTGATGTCCCACTCACTAGGTTGAATAAGGAGAAAGTTATGGTCAGCTGCCTGTCGGGTGCCAGTATCCACGACATAATGCACGCACTTAGGTCACTCCACAACAGGTACAAATATGACTCTGTCATTGTCCATGTTGGCGTGAATGACTTGAGATGTACCTCCCTGGACTACATGAAAAGAGACATAGAGGAGCTCTCTGATCTTGTAGCCCAGGCAGGTATGACCCTAGCTCTGAGCATGCTACTTTCACCCAGAATGGTACCACAGTACAAGCAGAAAATTATTGACTTCAACAATTGGCTAAGTTTCTGGCGTCATTCTAAGGGGATCCAGTATCTGTCTGCCTGGGATGACATGATCGACAGACCTTGATGCATCGCCAGAGATGCCCTGCACCTGGCACCCCAGGGATTCCGGATACTGGCCAAGGCTCCTCCCACCCCTGTAGTGTCTTTTTAGACAATGTCCTAAAGACAAAATTACCACCATAACAGCTACAAGCAAATTAAATCTGAGGGTTATTCTACTCAATGCTAGAAGTCTAAATCTTAAAAAGCACTCGCTCGAAGCACTCCTTAAAATGGAGAACATCGACATCTGTGCAGTGACAAAGACCTGGTTCAAGGCTCCGAAGAGCACCCCAGTACTACCATGCTATAATTCATACCACACCTTTCGGCCCCTAAACTTGGACCGAAGCTCTAAAGGCGGTGTTGTCTCCATATTCATAAAGGATATGCACACCTCTAGACTAGTAGCCAAACATAACTCACCAGAGATACTTCAGGTACAACTAACACTGGGTAAAACTGCAATCCAGGTTGTAGCCTGCTATAGATCCCCTACCATGTCACAAGACTCCCACTCCACATTCATAAACGCACTGGATAATATTGGGGTACAACCCAATACCCTTATACTGGGAGACTTTAACTACCCCTCCATTAACTGGGAAAATTACTGGTGTACCAACACACTTGCTCAACGTTTTCTGGAATTCATTAATTCCAATGCCCTGGACCAACTCATTCATACCCCCACCAGGGGTAGAAACATCCCTGACCTGGTCATTACTAACATGGGTGACCGTTGCTCTACACCAGTAATCAACTCCTCCCTGATCAGACCTGACCATAAGCTAATCACCATGGATATTCACAACCCACCCTTACCCCCCATAAAGGAAACCACCTTAAAAAAACTTCTCCAAAGCCAATTTTGGGCTTCTAAAAGCAGAGCTGACTAACTTCATGACACCCATGTAAATGGAAAATAGGTGCTTGACTGCTGAATCATACACCAATGCACTGTATGAGCACGTACACAAGTGCATGGAACGGGCCATACCAAACAGAACCAAGACACTGTCCTCCAAAAAAAGGAAGCCAATCTGGTGGTCCCCCACCATAAACTCTACAACAGAAGGAAAAAAATGGTGCAGTAAAGGTTTAAGTCCCAACACTGGAAAAACTCCTTTTTTAGCCTCAGCAAAAAAACTGAGATCCCCTCATCAAAGCCTCTAAACTAAAGCTAGCTATGAAAACAAAATTGCTGCATTTTCTAAAGACAATCACAAGGCATTCTATTGTGATGTCAAGAATCTACATTGCAATACTCAGCACAATGGCAATACATATAAGGAACCAACTGTTATTGCCAACATATTGGTTGACTGATTCAGTGCAAACTTTACTCCCTTTTCTCTCCCTAAAGGGCCTATCACAATACGTGAGGAATGCCAAGTCCCTATTGTCACGGCTACATAGGTAAAAAACGCACTGTCCAAAGCCAAGGATACAGCTTCCATGGGACCTGATAATATCCCTGGCTGTGTTCTGCATGAATTACAAAGTGAACTGGCACCACACCTGAATACCCTGTTCACTCACATCCTCATTTCAGGCTTTGTTCCTACCAAAAGGCGCACTGTTACTGTCATCCCACTGCACAAAGGGGGAGTGACTAGAGACCCTGGGAACTACTGCCCCATTAGCCTGAAGAGTCTGATATGTAAGGCTATGGAGCGCATCATCATGGACCTTATAATTAAGGACATAGGGAATCTCCAAACTCTGGACCTCACGCAGTATGGGTTTGTGAAAGGTAGATCATGCCTGCTGAGCCTGATAGACTTCTTCGAGTCCGTCACCAGAGCTGTGGATGAGGACAAGGTAGTTCACACAGCCTACCTAGATCTTGCCAAGGCCTTTGACACCATCCCTCACTCAGCAGTCCTAGATTGACTCACTAAACTAGGCATAAACCCCTATGTAATAAGATGTGTTGCCAACTGGCTCACTGATAGAACCCACACTGTGAAAGTAGCGGACTCCAAATCTGAGGACTGACCAGTTACAAGTGGTGTCCCACAGGGATCGGTCCTAGGTCCTCTCCTGCTTGGCATCTACTTCTCTGAAGTTCAAGCCAACAGGAAGGGACTCTGGCTGACCAAGTTCGCAGATGACTGCAAACTGGGAGCCATTATTGATTCTCAAACTGATGTAGACATTTTACAAAAAGGCCTGACTGACACCATTGACGGGTGCCAGAACCATGGCTTTAAGCTCATTGCCAAAAAGTGCATTGTCATTCACTGTGGGAAAAATTCGGTACCCAAGAACTACCACATAGGCGGTAGTCCACTAAACACTGAAGGTGTGATAAGAGACCTGGGGACACAGGTTGACAGCAACCTCTCCTTTGATACCCACATTGCCACTGTAGTCAGGATGTCCTATGTGGCACTTCTCATTATAAAAGGTTTCTCATCCAGGAAGAAAGAGGTCATAATCCCTCTCTACTCGTCCCTCATTAGCCCTATTATAGAATACAATGCCCCATTTGGCATGTACCTCACTAGACACCTACAACAACTGGAAAGGCCACAAAAATACCTCATTAAGAGGATCTTAGGCCTTAGAAACATGCCCTATATGGACAGACTCAAAAAAACTCCAGCTATACTCTGTCTCTTATCTACTGAGAGGCGATCTTTGCTTGATCTACAAAGCCATGTCTGACCCAGAGCTGCTAGATATGCTACACCTAAAGAAATCCCAATCCCTAAATACCATGCTCTCCAGGGCCCTTAACCTCATTACCACAATAAACAGAACATGCTGGAGGGACAGGTTCCTAACCTAGAAACTTCCCATACTCTGGAACAAAATCTTCCCATTCACGTCAAGCAGAGCACTTCACTGGCCCTCTTTAAGAGAAATCGTGACGAGTGGGTGGGTAGTAGGAAGTTCACCCTGGGGATCACTTCAGTGGCCTTGCTTGACAGGGGCACTGGGAACTAACTTTGGACGGCATGATGCCAGGGAATCTTCTTGGGCTTGGGCTTGGGTTATATAGGTTCCAGGGCCTTTGGCCTAGTGCACACCTATGAACCAACTAATAACACATAATCTAATGTTGTCAGTCTTCACATAATTTTTGACTGTGGGCTCTGTTCTGAGCCTTGCAACTGACTTTGCCGTTATTCCAGCTCCCACCTTCCAAAATCTCTTGAGCTAGGCTCTAGCCGTAATGCTCCTCCCCAAATTACCTCAGATCTTGTTTGTTGCTTTGTTGTGCCAGCCGCGTTCAACCAACCCCTTGAGCCTTGGCTTTTCATCTAGTTGTAAAGCCCCCCCCCCCCCCATATCTGCATTTAAATTTTGTTCCCTATTCTTTCTTTCAGGTGTGTGTGTGAGTGACTCTTTTTCCCTCTCTTCTACCGGGTACTCTGATGTACCATCGTTGGTACTTATCCCCTTATACTTTCAGGTAACCTCCTTTGTTGTTGGTGGTAATTTCCCCCCCGTCTGTTTTCTATTACTTGGGAAAAAAAAACGTTCTGTTGTTAATCTGTGACTGCATTTGCATATCTGTATGTGTCAGGTGGCCTTAGCTTATCTCATGGCTGACAAACCCTGTAAAGGCTTCTCTGGTTTCAAGAGGTGTCAAAAGTGTGAAAGGAAAATGCCAAATTCAGATGGACACACCTTTTGTGTTTGTTTTGGTGCTGTCCATCTTCAGAAATATTGCGCCATCTGTCATGGGTTTTCTGCTAGAACCCTAACAGAGTGCAAAAATAAGCTCATACTTAAAGGACTTCTTAAATCTGAGTTTGAAGAGGCTATTTATGGTCCCAAAACAGAAGCCATCTCTTCTTCTTCATCTTCCTCTTCTAAACCAAAAACCGCACTCATTTGGTTGACAGCCTCCTCGGAACTGCCTGCCTGCAAAATTGGTTATGTCTCCCATGGTGCTGACTGTCTCCTCGACACCAGTGGGAAAAAATACTCTTTCCTCGACACAGACCTCCTCAGCTCAGGTGTTGGTGCAGACAACTCTCCCTTCGGTACCGGCGTAACATTCGGTTCCAGAGAACTCCCAGATGATAGTTTTACTAAAGTCATCTTATTCACCCTCGAATGACCCATTCACAGACTGTTCTCTTGAGTCCATTTTTGGAGAGACTGCCACCAAGGTTTCCAATGGCGTCTTCTATTTGGTCCACTAAGAGCCTGTCTGAGTCGGACATTGAGACTGGTTGACCAGCTCCTGACAGTGAGGGGATTACCTCCATCTTCAGTTCCTAGCCTGGTTAATTCTGGAACTTTACCTTCTTCTACACCCATGCAAATTTCTCCTTTGACTCCAGTGAGTTTTCGGAGCGTCTGGTACTGACCATCCTGGCTTTAACTGTTTCGGTGTCAGTCGGAACTCCTCCAGCACCAGTAGTTGCCCTGAGCTCTTCTGGTTTGTCGGAACCAGATACCTCCTGGGATCGAGGCTTCATTGCCGGTTCTATGGGGGCAGGGTTCAATTTCGATTCTTTCAGAACCCCCCATGCCCCTTGGGGCCGCGACATACGTAAGTTCGACCCTGGCTTCTGCTTAGGAGGCACCTTTCTCAATGCAGGGTGGGACCACAGTTCCAAAGGAGTCTGTTTTGGTTCTGGATTTCCATCCCTCTGTGGGCTGTGAAGAGGACCTTGTCCATTGTGGACAGTCTGTGCCTTCCCTGTCTGGCCAAATAACTTGTCTCTCCCCTCGACTGGAGCTTCCTCCAGTCTCTTCCCTGGGACAGAGGGCACATAAGCCTCAGGAGTGAACTACACTGGTTATATCGCCTTTATATACCTCTCAGGAGCGTCCCACTGAAGAGGTACCTTTGAAGAAAAAGTACAAGAGGAAGCAGTTGTACTCCCCTAAAGAGTCCTTCACAGAGGATACTGATTTTGAGGAAGGAGAAGGTTCCCCCAAGTCACCCCCTGACTGTTTCCTTCAGGAACATCCTAGAAATATACAAAGGGGTTGGCTGGAACACAGTCATTATCAGTTCAGAGCACTGCCCTTTGGTCTCACCACAGCCCCCAGGTTGTTTACCAAATGCGGTGCACTAGTAGCAGTGCATCTCAGACTGCTAGGATTCCAAGTATTTCCATATCTAGACTATTGGCTCCTTAACTCCTCCCACCAGGTGTCGGCTCATAAAGGCATGAGATTACACTCTTCATCTTTGTTCCAGCTTAGGAATCCCTATAAACTATGAAAAAATCCCATCTGAAACCATCACAACAACTGGAATTCATTGGCGCTATGCTAAACACAGTCACTTCCCCTGGAAAAGCTCCAGAGAATCAAGTCACATGTAAGCCAGATTCATTCAAAACAAGAAAGTAGCAGCAAGACTCATCCTACAGGCTCTAGGGTCAATGGCAGCCCTCTATCACTGTAGCTCCCTTGGCCAGATGTCATGGGAATTCTTCAATGGCTTCTGGCCTCCCAATGGTCCTTGTTGAATCAACCAATCATTGCAAAGAACACCTGAGCTGGTGGCTCCTTTCCAATGAAATCTTGTCGTGCCATCCCTTTCTCCTCAACCCCAAGCCACAGTGACCACGGACACCTTTCAGATAGGGTTGAGGGGGGCATTATCTGGGAAAGACTGTCCCAGCAAGAGGCCAACCTGCGTATCAACGTTCTAGGGATGAGGGCAGTGCTCTTAGCATTGCAAGCATTTCAAGATGCCCTTCCCTTCAGAACAATTGCAATTCAAACAGACAGCATGTCAGTAGTTTAGTTTATCAACAAACAAGGGGGAATTGGGTTGTACCCTCTTTGTCAAGAAACTGTGAGTATGGCAATGGGCGATTTTCCTCCAACTGCTTTCTAACAACAATGCACATTCCGGGGTGCTCCAACGTGATTGTGGATAAGTTGAGCAGAACCTTTCTCATGCCTCATGAGTGGTCTGTCAATCCAATGGTGGCGAGAAAGATTTTCCACTATTGGAGTCAACATTGCTGCGATCTGTTTGCGTTCCCCTCTGAACAAGTGCAGCAGTTACTTCGCCCTAATGCCCCCTCTGAGGGAGTCACCCAGAGACACTCTCCTTCACAACTGGCCCCCCCAGTCTACTGTATACCTTTCCCCTGACTACTCTAATATGGGAGTTTCTAAAGAAAGCCAACAGGTCGAAGAACAGAATAATCGTCATTGTCCCATTCTGGCCCTCTTTTGGCCTTGTCTACTTCGGAAACCCTGGATACTGGACCCAGCTTCAGACCTATTGTCCCACCCAGAGGGAATGGTTCATCCGAATCTTCAACATCTCAAGCTCACTGCATGGCTTCTCCAGTTCCCGTGATTGCCAGGCATTCCTCCCTCACTTCCCCGGTCCTATGCATCATTCTGGCCCACCAAGCCTTCAGCTAGAAAATTGTATCATAACAAATGGATAGAATTCACTAAATGGTCACTTAACTGTAATATTGACCCATATGCAGCACATGTAGACAAAAGTCTTAGACTCTTAGCTTTACTCTTGAGTCTGGCTCATCAGATTCTGCCATTCGAGTGCATCTTGCTGGGATATCCAACTTCCATATTGGTTTCAACGGTTCATCACTTATTTCACATAAGTAATGCTCAGCCCTCCGTTTAAAGAACCCTCTGCTCCATGGATTTGTATTTGGTACTGCAGTTTCTTATTTCTTCCCCCTTTGAACCTTCAGCAACTTGTGACTTAAAAGTTCTTGTCCTGGAAAGTTTTTTTTTTTGATGGCTGTTACTTCGGCCAGGAGAATATCAGAAATTCAAGCCTTGACTTGCAACCCCCCCCCCCCCCATTTGATATTTCATAAGGACAGGGTCTCCCTCAGGACAAATCCTTCCTTTTTGCCAAAGGTTGTTTCAGAGTGAAATATCAGTCAAACCTTACATGTCCCAGTCTTTTTTCCTAATGTTTCTACCAAAGGGGAGTACTTGCCTATTCTTATTAGATATACACAGACAATTACGTTTTTACCTTCACAGAACAAAGGGCATCAGAGAATCCGACCTACTGTTTATTGCCTTTTCTATACTCCCTTTAGGTAATCCAGTATCTAAGGTTACCTTGCAAGATGGCTTAAGGACTGTATCACTTTTGTTTACAATAAAAAGGGACTCCACCTTCCACGTCCTGTGAAAGCACATTCAACGAGAGCTGTAGCAGCAGCTACGTTTTTTTCATGCCAGAGCTTCCTTAGATGATATCTGTGCAGCAGCTACATGGGCATCTCCTCATACCTTTATTACTCATTACAAACTGGGCCAGGTCTCTAGGGGACGTGCATCATTCGGCTCAATGGTGCTCATGATTGTTCTTCCATGAGACCTCCCAAGATTCAGGTAGCTAGGGACTGTGTCCCACAGTCAAGTATTATGTGAAGATTGACAACATCAGCTAAAGAAGTTATGTTTTACCATAATGGTTCCGTCTGTGTTGTTCTTCACTAATCCTTGACATTGCCTCCTCCCATCCCCCTGCCTTACAACACTTGGTGGACCGAATATTCCCAAAGGCTGGCTTCATAATAGGGACACAGATGTGGTCTCTTAACTATTACTTCATCTGCACTGTTGTAGGCAAACTTTATGTGAGGTAATCTGGTGCATTATGTGTAGAGCTTAACTCAAGAGTTTTTGGAAGGCGTGAGCTAGAATAATAGCCAAGTTGGTTCCGAAGCTCAGAACCGAGCACGAAGTCAAGGATTAGTGAAGATCTATAACACAGATGGAATGTTATGGTAAGCATAACTTTGTTTCAGATATATCTAGCAGAAAAAGCATTCTAGTGCAAAAGTTTCTACATAATTAATCTGGCAGAAATGTGTACTACTTTCAGATTTGAGCCTTAGCCATGTATTACTGCAATCTTCTCATAAACAGTGTACTTGGCAAATTTCTGCATAGTTTGGTGCTTTAAACTTTAGTAAAAGTTAAATAGTGAAATAATCATCTCTGCTTCAGTTTGTGCTTTGGTGCTTTTACATTCTGCTTACCATTTACCTGCTTAAAGTTGCATTCTGTGTCTGCTCCATCCCCCACTAACACATTAAGCAAGTTTCTGAAAGAGCTCCAATATTGGCTTTATTTGATTGGATGCTTCTCTGGCTAGCCTGCTTGTTTCTTGAAAAATTTTCACAGCCCTCCCACCCTTCTGCTGTGGTGGTTTTATAAGGCTGTGTCTCTGGCCTCCACCGCTTATGATAACCTGATTTCCAAAAGCCCTCCCCCTTCATTTTAATTGGCTGGTATATAAGCTATTTATGTACTCTTCCTAAACATTGTTTGGTATAGCTCCATGATACTGAGTGCCCACCCAGTAAACCAGTGTTGCTCTTAAGTAAACCTGATTGACTACATATGGTCTCCTGTTCACTTTCCTAGAGTTTATCAAAGCTTGGAATTCTCTCCTGCCTTTCAGAAATTTATTTGTATCCATTGCCTTCCAAGCAAAGTTAACTACCTTTGATTGCAAAATCGCACTTGCTTACATTATTTTGAGTGATCTATACTCTATCCTGGTTTTGTGTGTGTATTTCACTGTATTTTTTGTAAAACAAATTGCTCTTCCACTCACTGTTACTGCTGTAAAACGGTCTTGAAATTGTCTTCAGCAAGGAATTTCCGGTTATCTGCTTAATTGGTTTGTAGTAGCATTGCACTTGGGGTCTCTTCTGCTATGTTTTCACTTTGACTGTGTTTATTCATCTTGTGGTAGGAGATGTTTGTCTGGCCTGTCTGAGTTGGGAGATTACAAAAGGATTCGTAGTGTACTCATTTTATTGGACAAAGGGCTCATTAGTTAGTTTTCTGTTTATTTGCTGCTCTAAATTTTGTGCTAAATTTTGCGCATTTGTGTTTAACAATGCCTTGTGCAGAAACAAACACCTAGAAAGCAATATTTTCCTGTAGAACTGTCCACAGAACTGTACCGTGTAAAACAGCAATATAGAAAAAATACCTTGTGTGCCGACAAGCTTAGAACAGTTAGTTGGGCATTGAGAGGCAATGCTTACAGATATAGTAGAATTCAGTATTGTGTAAACACTGAAGTTAGTAGAATTTAGTACTGTTCAACATAATCTTCCCAAGTAAAGGACCCTTGTTAGTCTGCACCAACAAGGCACTCTTATTAGCCTTCTCATGCCAGTGCATCACTCCCTTATAATGCACTAATTATAGGACTGAACAGTATGGCTATGCAATTTCCTAAGTTCACTTTAGCCAGCGTGGTGGATATGGGCATCTTGAGACAATGTAGCAATTATTTTGTGTTTACTGACAAACACTTAATGCTTAAAGAAGCAGACACCGTATTCAAGAGGTGTACATACTCAATGACACTGAAGGCTAAACTCTCACATACAAGAGAACATCAGGTTGTCGAAACCATGCACACAACACACAAACGTAGACTAACATATGCTGAAGCACTTAAAAGCAATTGTCTTAAACAGCAAAGATCACCTCTACCGTCAGTTGTCAAAACTATGCTCTGAAGCTCCAAGACACTTTGAAAAATGACACCGAACACCACTCCCACTGTCCTCTCAGTGGAGCCCCAAACACCAAGCCTCAGACAATCAAACACACTTCCCAGGACTCTCTTCTGAGGAGACTGCATTGTAAGATATTCTGATGTTCCTCTAACCACACTGAAATAGGAGAAGATAACTGTTAGTTGCTTATCTGGAGCCAGGATCCATCAAATCGCGCACAGTCATTACACCACAGATACCAATATGATTCCATCGTAGTCCATGTGTGTGTTAAGTGACCTGAATTGTACCTTCGTGGACTATGAGGAGAGACATTATGGAGCTTTCAGACTGTGTGTTTTAGGCTGGTGTGAGCCTAGCACTGAGTAACATATCACTGAGGATGAGACCACAATATGAGCACAAAATGGATTGATTTCAACAATTGGCTTTCTTTCTGGTGTCATTCTAAGGCAGGGTTGCCAGATTTCCGACTGGCCAGGTAGGGACAAAGTAAAGACTAAAAAAAAAAGGTCTTTCACTGTAAGTGAAGAGTAAAAAAAAAAAGGTCTTCCACGTCTTTAATGCGGAACATCAGAGTTCCACATTAAACAGAAGTAGCTCTGTGTTTATTTTTTATTTGATTGGCCCAGGCCAATCAAAAATAAACACAGAGCTACTTCTGTTTAATGCGAAACATTGCAGTTCCGCATTACACAGAAGTAGCTCTGTTTTGCGATGTTTTGATTGGCCCGTATACCGGCATACAGGCCAATAAAAAATCGCTAAACACAGAGCTTCGTTTAATGCGGGCCTTCCGCATTAAACACAAGAAGCTCCGTGTTTAGTGATTTTTGATTGGCCCGTATGCCGGTATACGGGCCAATAAAAAAAAAAAAAGCGGAGGCTGCCCGGGATTTAAACCGGCAGGGCGGTACTTGGGATCAGGCTGCTGATCTCGGGACAGTCCCGCCCAAATAGGGACGTCTGGCAACCCTGTTCTAAGGGGATCCAATATTTGTCTGCTTGGGAGGACACAGTTAACAGACCACATTGCATTTTGCCAAGGATGGTCTGCACCCCCCCCCCCCCCCGGCTTTCAAGTATGGGCCAGAACTAACTCCACACCCATGCCTTTTTTAGGCAATGCCAAATTAACAACTCTACTGGCATAGAAAAATCAACTCGGCTAAACCTCAGGGTGTTGCTGCTTAATGCCAGGAGCCTAAATAATAAAAAAAAAATGCACTCCATCCAAGCCTTTCTCAGTCGCAAGAGTCTAGAAGTTTGTGCAGTTACTGAGAAATGTTTTAAAGTTACAGAGAATACTCTGGGAGTACAAGGTTTCATTGACTTCCACACTTTTAAAACAGTAGCTGCACTGACGAGGGCTAAAAGTGGAGGTGTCTTGGTATACATCATACCTCTTAACTATTTGGAATGTCCAGATTATTCTCATTTTAGCCCTTTTTCTTATAAAATCTGTGGTTTTCTGGCAATTCTTTGAGGATTGAAGTCTGTACATAATGAACTTCATTTGAGTTTCAAGACTTCACATCCTTCAGAAAATGCATGCTAACACACACAACCTTTTATTTTAGCAACCTTCTAAATTTATAGTAGCAATATCTAAAATTTGTCTTTATTTTTTGGTCCTTTGTTCCCCATTATTTTTGACTTTGCCCATCTTCTGTGTGGTAGTAGATTGAGAGGTATGATTATACATCAATAACAACTCAAATAGGATGATGTGCTGGAGTTCTGCACATGCACATCACCATAGACAAAATCCTACATCATATCCTAGCCATACATAGGTCACCTTACGTGTTCCAAGAAGCTCACAATGCATATTTGGACCTACTGGAGGCACTTACCATCCATCCTAACACCCTACTCATGGAAGACTTTAATTACATCTGCATAGACTGGGAATCATTAACAGCCTCAAATCTACAGGCACAAAGATTCCTGGACTTGGTAAATACAAACACCCTTGACCAAATAATGAACTTGCCCACTAGAGGCTCCAGCATATACTGGACCTTGTGTTCACAAATATGGGAGAATGTTGTGCCTTCCCCCAAATGTCTTGTCCTTCCTTGTAATGTCTGACCATAAAGGTGTCTCCTAAATCAAAATTAAGTGAGTAATTTCATCAAAACCAGTAACAGGAACTGTAATAAGGCAACTTACATTTTATTAAGTGATGGTTTGTCAAAATTCAGTGCCCCTCCAAACCCCAAGAACATGACAGCTTATGCTGAATTGCTGTTAAACTCTGTACAGCCATGCCAGTGGCTGCATAGAGGCTGCTATACCCTACCAGAAGTAAGTTCAAGACTAGCCCCAGAAACAAACCACCCTGGTGACACCCCAGATTAAACAGGATAGCAACAAAAGGAAAAAATTAAGGCAAAAATCAGGAAAGATAATTCCCATAAGGAGAAGAATTCTCGTATCAAACTAAATAGTCAACTAAAATGGCTAATTAAGTCAAGCAAAGCCAACTTTAAGGTTGATTGTTTCCCAGGTGAAGTATAACCATAAGGCCTTCTTCAGCAATGTCAGAAACTTCAAGGGCAGCATACAGCAGTGTGCTAAACTGGTGATTTAATGGTGCCACATTCACCAAGCCTGGCAATGTAGCGAACCTGATATTGGACAAATTTGGTTCCAAATTTACCCCTATCCCCTACCATCCTCCAAAAATCACCCTCAAACGTCTCCGTAGTTATAGCTGGAGGGATTCATGTACTCACTAAAACCAAGAACATGGCCTCGATGGACCCCAGTAACATCCCAGGATGCCTCCTCAACAGTCTAAAATACGACTTATGAGGACCCCGGAGTCATTATTTAACTGTAATCTTAAAACAAGTTGTGTCATGTGACTGGAGGACTGTGATGGTCACCCCCTTCATAGGGGATGATCTTCAACAGATCCTGGAAACTACAGACCCATTAGTCTGACTAGCATTATTCACAAAGCTATGGAAAGAAACATTGTGGAAATTATCAGCAAGGACATAGGAAACTTCCAGACACTAGATCCATCTCACTTTGGCTTGGAAGGTATGCTTACTGAATCTAGTGGATTTTTTAAAAAAAATCAAAAAGTCAGTGGGATGAGGGGCAAACTGTGCATACTGCTAAGCATTTGATACAGCACCCCACTCTGGCATTACCACCAGATTTATGAAACTAGGTATAAACCCAATTATAACATGCTGGATAGCTAACTGGCTCACTGATGTGAGCCAGGAGGTTAGGATCAGTGAGGCCACCTCCACAAAGAGGCTGATCACCAGTGGAGACCTCATCGCTTTGTGCTAGACCCACTTCTCTTTGGCATCTACTGATTGGATGTCCAAGGCTTCTGGCTAACCAAGTTTGCAGATGGTTGCAAACTGGTAGCAGTTGTTGGATCTCTCCAAGACGAGAACACTCTTCAGTAAGGTCCAACACCACAGACACATGCTTGGTGCCAAAACCATGGCTTAAAACTCAATACCAAGAAATGCATTATAGTACCTTGTGGGAAGTTCGCCACTCTGGTTAACTATGTCCTGAATAAAACACCCATAAAAGTTGATTCACTAGTCAAGGATCTGGGAATTTGTGTAGATAGTAACCTAGCCTTTGACCAACATGTGTCCAAGTTAGTAAGAAAATCCTTCTGTGTTGCTCCACGTATATGTTAGGGCATTCCCCTAGGTCTAGAGAGGTCATCATACCACTACTCGACACTCATCAGACCCTTCATAGAGTGTAATGCTCCTTTTGGTATGTATCTGACCAGACATATGCAGCAACTGGGGCATCCGCAAAGGTTCCTTTATAAAAAGGATATAAGGAGTAAAACACATTGTCCTCCAGTGATTGCTTTAAAGCCCTGTCTCTTCACTCTGTATCATACAGACTTATGAGGTGATTTTTGCCTGGCATACAAGGCAGCCCTGAACCCTGTTGTGATGAACCTTTTGCACTTCTACAAAACAAACCATATCACGACTATTAGATTAAAGACCTAAATTGTGCTTGTGACATAAATAGGACATGTTAGAGAGACTGATATGTTCCTCAGAGAATTCCCATTCACTGGAACAGGTTACCCATCCATGTGAAGCAGAGTTCCTATTTAAGCGCATCTTGGACTGATGGCTTGGAAATTCACCACTGGTCAAGTGTCTCTGTCTCTGATGGACACAGACAGTCATTAAATCACCCCCTTTATAAATCAGATTTGTGGGTCAAGTTTGGGTTGCTTGGCTAGGCTTATTGCTCTTGTGGTCTTTAGCCTAGTATACACCTATTAACCTAAACTTACAAAAGCAATAATTAGTCTGTTCCTGATTTTGGGACTTTGCCCCAGTTTTGACTCTCTCCATATTTCTTGTACGAAGAGGTTTGAGTTATGCCTTCATCAACAGGCTTTTCAGCTATTCCTCACCTTCAGCCATAAGAGTGGTGTTGTCTGCATGTCGAATCCATCTAACTAGGCATTTTGCATGATATACTTGTCATATAAATTAATAAGCAGGTTGACAGCCTACAGCCTTATTGCACTAGTTTTCCAATCTGAACTGGTTATTTCATATTTGGTTGTGACTATTGTTTCTGCTGTGTAAAGGTCCCTCAGGAGCCAGGCAAGATAACCCAGTATCTCCATTTGTCTTAAAACTTGCCACAGTTCAGTGTGGTCCACAGAAAGACAGAGGTGTGTTTACTGGCTCTGTATTTGAAGGAGTCAGGTGGGGGGGTGAAGGTTTGTGTGCCACTCGCCTCTCTCAGGAGGCTGGGAAGGGTTGAGTACACTTGGGAGTAAACAGAGCCAGTAAGATTTCTTTGGAGACTGGGAAAATCACTGCTCATGCTCCCTTGGAAGTGGGGGGGGGGTGCTAATTGAAGGGAGTGTCCTTTGCAGAACTGAGGGGATAACCTCTATGGACAGCACATTGCACCTTCCCTCACACACCTCATTCTTAGCCAAGTGCATGCTGCGGTTAGGGTCAACAAGTAGGAAAACACTGAATCACCCCTGATGGCTGCCTGAATGATGGATTCTCCTAGCCACCTCCCCCTTCCTAATGAGGTGCAAATAGGTCCACTGGTCAGTAGGAGCCAAATGATCAGCAAGCAGAGATTGATAAAGAATGGTGGAAAATATTATCCAGCAGATGTTGATAATTTGATCTCTGGTGTCTTTGCCCCTCATAAAACCAAGTTGTACCTCTGGTAGTTTTTGGTCTGTACATTGTTGAAGTCTAGCTTGGAAGCGTGTGAGCATTATCTCAACTATCATGTGAAACAAATGCAGTTGTGAAATAATTTCAAAGTTCTTTAGCAGTGACCTTTCTTGAGCTTAGAATGTAAATTGACTTTTTCCAATCCAGTTGCCACTTTTGTGATTTCCAGATTTTCTAGCCCATTTCCATGCAACACGGTAATTACCATGTTTTGCAGATTTTTAAACAGTGCAGCTGAAATTCCGTCCTTTCCTGCAGCCTTGTTATTAGCAAGGTTTTCTAGGGCCCATTCAACTTTACTCTCCAGGATGTCTGCCTCTAAATCGGCGAACATGCCATTGAATGTATGAGTGATGTTAGGGTCTTTCTTACATAGGTGTTTTGTGCTTTTCTGCCACCTCTTCTTAGTGTCTTCTGCTAGAACCCTCTTTTCTTTCTCTTTTATAATAACCATCTTACCTGGATGCTTCCCTTAATATTGACTGTCTGCTTGAAAAGATCTTCTCTTATTCATTCACTTCTTCCAGTTCGTTGTACTGCTTATTTAAATGTGCATCCTTATTTCTTCCTGTTATTTTTGAAACGTTACATTTGGTTTGCAGTTTCTCTGCCTCCATTGCTTTTAACTGTGCTTTACTGAGTCTCTTCTTAAGCCTCCACTATTACAAAAGCTATATATTTGCCTATGTCCAGAGAAAGTTTGTCTTAATACAAGAGTTATTGTTCAGTGTTTTCTATATTTTATATTATTATTTTATTTTTTATTTTTTACAGACAGTACATTAATTAGAGTTTATCATTGCCCAGTAAAATTATTTTTTTATGGAGAGGTTTTCAGTGTTTGCTTTTGATCTGATGTTCTCTTTTTTTCGTCTGTTCCTTGATGGATGAGCTTTCCAGCTTTGGCTGCTTTTAGACTTTAGGATCCATAGCTCAGGCTCCTCCCCTTATCTATAGTCCTGATCCCAAGATTAGCTGGGATCTCATTTTCTGCTCATGTAGAATAGATGTGGTCCACTTTGCTCAGATTTGCCTCAGCTAAGTTTTTTCTTCTTATCGATAATGTTCTTGTCAGGCTCTTTATTGTAAAAGAGAGCCTGACTACAAAGTACCTTTTTTTCGTATATCTTTCTATTACAGCCCCCCCCCCCCCCCAAAAAAAAAAAAAGTTTTGTGTATACAGATTTTCTCTTACTACCTCTTACCTTTGGTTTATTCCCTTTCCTATCTTTTCTTAGGGTACTTGTACTCTTTATCTCTACAAGTGTGTGTGTGTGTGTGTGTGTGTGTGTGTGTGTGTGTAAAAAAAAAAAAAAAAAAAAAAAAAAAAATGGATGTATTTTGTAATAATAAATACATAATTTCCTTGCTTGGTGTTTAACTTATGATTCCTATTGCAGATTAAATACAACAGACACAGCTGAAAAACAATTAATGTTGGACATGGTAAGATTATTCCCTTTTGATAGTGCAAGACAAGATATTGAGACCCAACACATTTTTTAAATTAAACTGCAATTTTTATAACAAAAACAGTAAATTCCAAGCCTCTCTAATAAATTTTTAAAGCTTTTGAAGCCAACCTATACTCTCATACCTCTGCTAAATTTCAAGTTTGGTATATTTTGTGTTGGGGGGGATATTCAAATGTTCCTATTCTGAAGATTGCAGATGTTCTTCATGATTCACTGTGTTGCAGTCATTACATTTGGGTAATCTTGCTGGCAGGTTGCCCTCAGCCGGCCTGAATTCTAAAGTCTTGGGTCCTGCGGCGGCTGCTGTCGCCCCTTCCCTGACGTCGGGTCATCCGGGGTATAAAAGCAGCCGCCGATGCCATTTTCTTCAGTCTTTCTTGCCGCGCGGTCCCCGAAGCAGAAGCATTTCGCAAGTGCCGGTTGGCCGACTCCTGAGATTTTTGTGTTTTGAGTTTCAGATCCGAAGTCTTCAATAAAGCTAAGTACCCCGTTGGGGAAACTTTTTTCTTGCTCCAGACCAATGTCAGAAAAAGTTAATAATTGTATTTCTTGTGGAAAGCAAATACCTCATAAGGATTTTCATTCTTACTGTATTCCTTGCCTAGGCCCTGATCACAATGTTACTGGTTGTCTGTTTTGTGCTAGATTTAACCAACGCACTATTAGCATCGGTATGATTTTGCTTTAAACTTTTTTGGACGCCGGTTTAATTATCCTGAAATGTCGTCGGATAGGCATCCGACTACCGGAGCGTACAAAAAAACGCAAAGAAAAGGATAGAGCAAAACAACCAAGGCCCAAAACCGACGAAGCTTCTCCTAAGCCAGTCGCTGGTGCGCTGGTTCTCAGTAAGGCGCTTTCGTAGCCCCTGACACCCGCTACTGAGTCGCAGGCCACTACCGACTCCCACGTGGAGTCGGACATGCTGCTGGATACTCAAGGTATTGGAGCTTTGAACGCTAATCCCTCAGAAGGGTCCAGAGCCGCTGAGCAGGTACCGGCTTCTGAGGGTGTATTCAGACCTAAACATCTTTACATTAAAGTGACAGCTTCAAAGGCAAAGACTAAAGCACCTTCTAAAGCAAGGAAACAATCTCAAGTGCCACGTGGACAGGCCTCTATGCCCAAAAAACAGATGCTCAAAATGGCCAAAGACTTGATTACCTTGATCAGGGGTTTCCATCCCCCTCCTGATAAGTGGCCTAGGCAAGACACTGACTGTGAATCTTCAGATCAGGTTTCTATTTCTTCTGATCAGGAATATTCTCTTCCCCCCCATGAGGATTCTGATGCTGAAGAATCTATTCCTTCAGCATCTCCTCCTGAGGTCTATTCCTTTGGGGAAACCTTGCATACCATGAGGGAGCATTTCCACTGGGAGAGCAAAGATTTTTTCAGAATCTAAAAAGAGGCTCATTCCACCTGTGTTAGACATTGTAGATGTGTTTTCGGAGTCTAGTCTGACCCCTGACTCCTTACCCCCCTGTTCCTGTTAAGCCTGACAGTATTACAGGGTTCCTGACTCACACAAATTTCTATTTAAAAACCCTGCTGCTGACCCAGAAATGATTTCACAGGGTCCAAAGGGAGTTAAGGCTTCCACTGCAAAAAACCCAACACCCTCTGACAGAGATTCAGGGGCACTGGATAGATGGGGAAAAAAGGTTTACACATCTGCAACTTTGGCTATAAGGGCCTTAAACTGTCAATTTCATATGCTTAAGTATCCACAACATGTCATGGGATTGCTTAAACAGAAAATATTGAGACCAACACATTTTTTAAATTAAACTGCAATTTTTATAACAAAAACAGCAAATTCCAAGCTTCTCTAATAAATTTTTAAAGCTTTTGAAGCCAACCTATACTCTCATACCTCTGCTAAATTTCAAGTTTGGTATACTTTGTGTTGGGGGGATATTAATATTTATTCAAATGTTCCTATTCTGAAGATTGCAGTTACTGTCCTCTGAATTTCAACAGATGCAGTATGAGGTTATGGTTCTAAATTATCTTCTTTTTTCTATGGTTGTAAATTGTCTTTTTTCTGTGATTCTAAATTATCTTAATACTTTAAAGTCTTTTTGCTGTTTGTTTTGGCATTAAGCATTGAAATGTTTGTTCATGTACATGCACATAGTTCGTAGAGAAGTATTAGGCTAGCTGTCCTTGCAGGCATTTTAAGTCTATACAATTTCCCATTCAGAAGTAAAAAGCTGTATCTTGTGTCTGTGAGGTAAACACCTTAACCATTATGACACCCCACAACACGTTTCAACTCAATTGGATACAAGAGGGTGCATTTTGTTGGTGTTTTATTTGGCAAGTAATATACAATGTCAACATTCATTCTTTGTGCTGAAACATTTTATATTGGTAAACCGAAGAGAACAAGTAACAATTCTGGACACATAAGGGAAGCCTTTTGGATATTTATGTGACTGTGTTCCAGTTAGTGGCTTGTGTTGGTATCTGACATGGAAGGAGCAGGTGTTTTACAATTTCTGACTGGGAGTTCATACCAGTAAGGAGGGTGTAACCCACATGCTATTTATTGTTGGGTGACAGCTCCTTTGAAGACTTAACTTGTATAGTAATTGTGTTCACTATTCCATTTTGTAAGGTAAACTACAGTTTCCTTATGTTGTATTTAACCTGTTGTCTCTTGTCAGACATTAATTCTGTACTCCTTGTTGTAACTACTTTACTTTACTAGACAGTTGATTATCCGAACATCGATTATCCGGAACGTCAATTTTCTGAACCAGTCTTCCAAAGTTTACAGATAGGAAAAATCATGAAGTCTGAATATGTAAACATACGTATTAGCTTGAGCATGTTTTTTGAGCTTGTAGCCAGCTCACGTGTGAAGAATATTCTTTATCGTCCACTGGAATCGCTGAATGGTTGACAAGTGTATTCCTGCGTGCAGAAAAAACAAGATTTTAGAAGTTTTTATCCACTTCAGTTATATATTTTATTATCCGAATAGTCTGATTATCCAAGCTACCTTAGGTCCCAGTTAGTTTGGATAATTGACTCTCTACTGTAATTCCCTTTTTTTAATCCCTTTATTTCCTGTCTTCAGTAAGTGGGCCTAAGTTCTCGTTAGTCTGTCCTGCATTTGTTTTGCTTTCCCTTTACAGTGACTTATTTACATAGGTGTGTGTATATGCATATCTGTATGCAAATATATAGACACACAGACGTGTGTGTGTGTGTGTGTGTGTGTGTGTGTGTGTGTGTGTGTGTGTGTGTGTGTGTGTGTGTGTGTGTGTGTGTGTGTGTGTGTGTGTGTGTGTGTGTGTGTTGGTGTGTGTGTGTGTGTTGTGTGTGTGTGTGTGTGTGTGTGTGTGTGTGTGTGTGTGTGTGTGTGTTGGTGTGTGTGTGTGTGTGTGTTGGTGTGTACATCATGTGCTACTTTTTGCGTTCCATGATCTCTCAATAACAACTGAGTATTTTGCAGATTATTGGGGCAGAGTGCGTCAAGTTTTGTACCACAGAGACCAGTCTGCAAAACTGTACTGCTGACCTCTGGGATGGGCTTTTAACATGGGCTCCAAAGTAGAGGGGGAGGGCAAGTCTTCTTTCCCTTTCCCTAGTGCTCAGTGAGCCGGTTTTCAATGAATCGGCCATCACAGTCTGAAACTTCCTCAAACCAGCAGCAGCAAAACTCACTGGACCCATGCAACTTATTGCCAACAGATTAAGCTCCTTTACATCCAGGTGCAAAAAATAAAAAAGGTTGTACAAAAATAAGATGATGTAGTTTGAGTATACAGTTCAGGTAGCACAGGGAAGATTAGGAAGCACCAATTCACAGAATGTTGGTGGAAGATTCAAACAATCTTCCTTAAGAGTCCAGCAGGCAAGTCTAGGGACACTAGAGACTATAGGTGCAGGTGAACAGTGCTATAACAGCACTGATGCTTTGGGGGCACTAATTGTTTCACATCAGGCTCCATACAGTGCTGCATACTCACTCCAGGTGCTTCATACAATATAGAAAAAAGAAAAGTATATAAGAGGAGAATATAGTTGAGTATGAGAAAATATAAGGAACTGTCATTACAAAGAAGTGTAGTGTAGGACTAGAACATCTTTCCCAGGATGATGACTGAATTCAAAAATGCATTGAACTTCCTTAAGGTCATCCATATGAGGACTCTTGTGGGGAGGTGGTTAAGTTGCTAAATAAGGAGAAGCAACAGCTTAATTATTTTTATATAGGCATACTAGCTTTCCACATGGTAGACTTTTTGCATCATTAAACTCACTGCATGTCCTTCAGGTCTTTTGTAGACCCACAGGTGCTACACCCTCCTCTCTGGAATACATTCATTGCATTGAATGCACTAAATGTCGAATCGCAATCATGTAAGAAGTTAGAAACAAGCTTACAATAACTTCTGGCTTTTTTCAAACTTCTAAAAAAGGTTGTAGCACATAGGTTCACTGTTGTGAATTTTTATCTTTTGGGGTCAGCGTTTTGGGATTCAACATTCAAAACATTTGATGTATAGAATGTATCCATGATAATAGCCACCAAGAAATCGCAACCTCTACTGCTCGGATCTGCTCACTGTTGTAAGGAGACAGCTGGCAGTCAACTACTTAAACATCCTTTTTTAGACCTCTCCTAAGACAGGGCAGTTGGACCTCATCCACTCATCCAGCCTTCCAGCCAGCTCACGGATTTGAACATCAAATTTGATAGTTTCATGTCAGTAGTGGTAGAAACAAGCACCTTGTTTGACACTGGGACAGCTTCCCTTGCATTCTTGAGCTCTTCAATGATTGCCTTTCACAAATTCCTCATGAAGGTCTTCTGTTGTCTGCAGTGAGTTCTGCTTAGACACAACCTACAGAATTACTTTTAAGTTACTTTTAAGTTAGCTGTGGGTTGTATTCATATTTGACTGTTTCTTCATGCCCTCCATCTTATTCCCTCTTCCTTTCTTTCCTTCAGGGAGTACATTTTAGTCTTTATTTTAAAATTTTTTGTATGGTAAGCTAGAATGGTGTTACTGATACCATTTTCCATGTTAGTATTTTAAACCACAATAATGCTTTATTTTATGTCTCTTTCGACAGATCATTGAAATTGGGCTCTGTGAGGTTTTTGAGTTGATCAAGGAAACCAGATTTGCCCACCCATCCTTATGTTTACGGAGTTTGCAAGCATTGTTGAATGTACTGCAGGGTCAGCAACCTGAAGGTCTACAGTCTGAGCCACCTGAAGTTCTTGGTGAGTGCACAAGGGTGTGTGGGTTTGCATCTTTTATGCTAGATTTGTGGTAAGATTTGCCTGTTTTCTCAACTAACTGTTTATTTTATATTTGTGCATTTTCATGTTTCAATACACAAGATATGCATGAGAGATGCATTATGTTTGAATTGGCATTTAACTGAGTTGAAACAAAAGGAAGAGACGAGTTCTGAGTATCATAATAAGGATGACAGCAACCTTTACTTGATGTCCTTCATGGATGCATCTGCAGTCATAACAACTGGGTTGTCCTGTCGTCAGGCAGCCCTTCAGTCGGCCGGATTCCAAAGTCCGGGTCCGGCTTCGGCTGATGTCGCACTCCACCCGACGTCATCTCTGCTGGTCTTCGGGTATAAAAGCATCAGCCGACGCCATTTTCCCCAGTCTTTCTTGCCGCGTGGCGCCCGAAGCAGAAGCTGTTCGCAAGTGCCGGTCGGTCGGATCCAGAGATTACTTCTACCGAATACTACTTCGAAGACTTCTAAAGCTAAGTACCCCGTTGGGGACTCTTTCTTGCCTCAGCCGATGTCAGAAAAAGTTAACAATTGTTTAACCTGTGGGAAACAAATACCTCATAAAGATTTCCACTCTTACTGTCTGCCTTGTTTAGGCCCAGCCCACGACGTAGCAGCCTGTTCGGCCTGTGCTTCTTTCAACCGACAACGCTTAGGCGTCGGTCGGAGTTTGCAGAACAGTTTTTCGGTTCTGATTTTGCGTACATTATGCCGCCGGATCCTCCGACTACCCAATCTACCAAAACGCAAAGATAAAGACCGACACTCGCGGTCCGTGGTTTTTGGCGAAAACATGGTTTAGCAAACATGAGTGTCTCGGTTTCGGCGAAACCGAGAAAACTGATCTAAGTACAGCTGAACCTATTCCTACAACTGAGGCCCCTGCTACAACTCTTGAATCGACCTCAGAAATTTTACCCACTACGGTGGTTGACTTATCAGACACCATCCCCTTGGATGTCTCTACCCCAGCACGTGGTGCTGCTAGGCCTCCAGCAGCCATGTCCATTAAGGCCTTCGCCAGGGCTAAAGCAGCCAAGACTACTAAAACAGTGCCTGTTAAACCCCCACATCCAGGCCCTCTTCTAGTTCCCAAATGCTTACTTTGGCAGAAGATTTAATTTCTTTAATCAGAGGATCTCAATCTCACCCAGATAGGGCCTCTCAGCCCCAGAGAAGAGACCTAGGGCAGAGCCCCCTGAGCCAGTGTCCTCTGATGAATCTGCTGATGAATCAGACATAACTGACCAGCCAGAGGCTCCCTTCTCCAATTTTGAAGATTCTGATGCTGAAGAATCCATTCCAGCTGCTTCCCCACCAGAAGAATTCTCCTTTGGGGAAACCTTGCATGCCATGCGAGAACAGTTCCAATGGCAGCAACAGGATTTTTCAGACTCCAGAAAAAGACTTAGGACCTTTCTGCACCTCCCACAGCACAGGCCCTTAGCTATACCTCCTGTTCTCTCTGTGGTGGATGATGCTTTCAATGATGTTTGCTCCGCTCCAGATTCTTTACCCCCAGCCCCTGCCAAACCAGACAGATTTTACAGGGTGCCAGATACTCATCACCACCTTTACAAGGCCCCTCTTGCAGACCCAGAAACTATATCCCAGGGTCCCAAGGCAGTAGCCCCGACCATAGCTAAAAACCCTATTCCTTCTGAAAGGGAAGCAAGGTCATTAGACAGATGGGGTAAAAAGGTCTACACTTCAGCTACTCTCTCAGCTAGAGCTTTAAACTGTCAGTTTCACATGATACAATACCAAGAGTTAATGCTTGATCAGTTAACTAATAAACTAACCACTGATGAATCTCTTGATAAGAAATATGTATTAGAGATGGTAAATAACATACAACAGGTTAGCAACCATTCCTTAAAATGTGGCTATGATGCACTGGAGGCTTCATTTAGATCAGCCATGACAGGCACAGTGATAAGAAGGCATGCATGGCTAAAGGAACAAGCTTTACCGGATCATGTTAAAGCTAAGCTGCTAGATGCTCCTATGGACAAGACAAGTTTGTTTGGTACACCTGCCCAGCAGGTTATGAAGAAAATGGAAGAAAAGGCAAAATCTGTTCAAACTGTTAAAGATTTCTTGCAGGTTCAACCCCAAGGTTTAGCAGGAACTGGCCTGCCAAAAATTGGTCCTTTCCTGACTCCACAAAATTTCAAAGGGGCAGGAATAGACGTTCCAGAGGCAGAAACCAATCCAGAGGAGGTGCCTACAGAGGACGACAGTGGCAAGGTAACAACAGAGGCACAGACACAGCCACTGCCACTACATCAGCACAACCACAGTGACTTAACCTAAATCCGCCTACCAGGGAACAAATAGCAGCTCCTCTAGGCGGAAAGTTAACCTTATTTTCAAGGAACTGGCACTGCATAACAAAAGACAAGTGGATTTTACAAACCATAGCTCAAGGTTACCGGTTTCACTTCCACACTTTACCAGTCAAAAGAGGAATGCCAAATCTACCTCCAAATCAAAAAACAGAGGCTCTACGCCAGATAATGGAGTTAGCAAACATGAGAGCTGTGGAAAGAGTGCCAACAGCAGAGCAAGGAAAGGGGTTCTATTCCAGACTATTCCTAGTTCCAAGAAAGGAAAAAAGTTGGAGACCAATTCTCGACCTGTCCACCTTAAATACATACATCATTGTCTCAAAATGCTGACCCTACAGCAGCTTCTTCCCATGCTGGGCAAGGAGTCTTGGCTGGTAACTCTAGATCTCAAGGAGGCATACCTGCACGTCCCCATTCGACCAATCTGCAGAAGATACCTCAGATTTCTTGCAGGATCAGAGCACTATCAATTCTCAGCATTGCCCTTTGGCTTATCTACTGCGCCCAGAGTATTCACAAAATGCCTGGCATCAGTAATCGCCCATTGCAGACTACAGGGAATTCAAATTTACCCATACCTGGACGACTGCCTGCTACAAGGGGACAACAAAAGCAAGCTGACAACAGATTTACAAAGGGTCATTTACTTGCTACAAGCACTGGGATACACAGTCAATTTACAAAAGTCAAGGCTGATACCATCCCAAACAAGGACATTCTTGGGCGCGGAATTGGACACAGTAAAACAAATGGCATTCCTGACTACAGTGAAACAAAAAGAACTTCCTCTTTACTTCTTGGCACTAACAAAACTGAACAAGTTAACAGCAAGAAAAGTACTGCAGGCCTTGGGCTTCATGGCATCATGCATAATCTTGGTTCCATTTGCCAGACTACATATGAGAAAACTACAGTGGTACCTAAAGAATTTATGGTCCCAACACAGACACAGTCTAGAAACAGAAATCCCACTAATTCCATGCTTAAAACAGGAGTTCCTATGGTGGGCTCAGGCATGCCAGTCAAACCCAGGCCTACCCTTTCGCAGATGTCAAGCAAGCCAGACCATCACAACAGACGCTTCAGACCTAGGATGGGGGCCCACATGCTGGACAAATGCGTGCAAGGATTGTGGACACAGGATCAACTTCACCTGCACATCAACCTAAAAGAAATGCTGGCAGTAAAACTGGCAATCCAAAAGTTCAAACCATTTCTCAAGGAGGGCCAGTTGATGATAAGGACAGACAACACCACAGTCATGTGGTACATCAACAAACAGGGAGGCACTCATTCATACCCCTATGCAGAATGACCTTGGAGCTGTGGACCCTGGCACTCAGCTACAACATCCAGTTACAGGCAATATTTGTACTGGGAAAGACAATACTCTAGCAGACATATTAAGCAGAACCACCGGATGCCCACGAATGGAAGCTGCACCCGGACATCTTCAAGACCATCTCAAAGAAATGGGGAATGCCACAGATAGACCTATTCGCATCACCTCTCAATCACCAGCTCAAAAATTCTGCACAAGGACATTCCACCCACTAGCATGGAAAGTGGATTCGCTCTCCTTCAACTGGAAAGGCCTAACAGCATATGCATTCCCACCTCTTCCTTTGATACACAAGGTACTACTGAAAATCAAGGAAGAACGTCCAAGGATAATCCTGATAGCTCCGAACTGGCCAAGACAACACTGGTACCCACTACTGAGGAGCATGTCTCGAACAATATGTGGCCAATACCCTGATGCCTTTGATGTTAACTCAGAACAACTACAGCATCATACATCCAAACCTAAAACGTTGCAACTAACTGCATGGAACATCACATAGCAGCAGCCAATCCAGAACTTTCCCAAAGAGTAAAAGACATTATTCTTGAAGCACGCAGACCTTCAACAAGAAGGAACTATGCTGGAAAATGGAAAAGGTTTGTCATTTGGAGTACAGAAAGAGGAAAAGATGTGTCAAACATAGATATGTCTAACATTCTGGAGTATCTGGCCGAACTTCTTCATTCAGGCCTGTCCTACTCCTCCATCAAGATACATGCATCAGCTATTTCAGCAGAATACAGCTTTGATCCACCTGTTTTTTCGCACCCTTTGCTCAGGCAGTTCCTCAGAGGAATCAAGAATGTAAAACCTCCAAGGAAACCACCATTACCAGCTTGGGATTTGAACTTTGTGCTAGAAAAATTGACACTATCACCCTTTGAACCAGCAGCAACAGCAGACCTACAACACCTGTCATGGAAAACTGCTTTCCTACTGGCAATTACTTCAGCAAGGAGGGTTTCAGAACTACAGGCCTTAATGGCAGTGCAACCCTTCCTAATCTTCCACCAAGATAGAGTGTCCATGAGGACTAATCCAACATTTATGCCCAAGGTGGTATCCAGAGTGTCTTTAAACCAGGCAATCCACCTACCTACCTTCTTTCCCAACCCACAAAACAGAGGGAAAGAATACTGCATACCTTGGATGTACATAGACAGCTACGCTACTACTTGGACAGAACAAAAAATAGCAGAAAGACTGACCAACTTTTTGTAGCCTATGCAACAGGAAGGGAAGGAAAAGCTATCTCCAAACAGACAATCTCCAAATGGATAGGAAATTGCATACGATTCTGTTACTCCTTCCATGGAAAACCAATTCCACAGAACATAAGACCTCATTCTACAAGGGCAACAGCCACTACCACAGCCTTCTTACAAGGAGTGGCAACCAAAGACATTATTGAGGCGGCTACTTGGACCTCTGTGCATACATTTGCCAAGCATTATAATTTGCCTCTATATTCCAGATCCCGAGCAGGGTTTGCCACTGCTGTACTGCAAGGGATCCTAAACACACCATAATCTACCTTTATCCTCCTCCCCTAGTTGGCTATGGTATTCTACCCAGTTGTTATGACTGCAGATGCATCCATGAAGGACATAGTACAGTTTTGTACCTACCATAAATGTAGATGTCCGAACTGGATAGCATCTGCAGTCAGGATTACCCTCCCTCCTTCCCCTCTGTGGTACTCCTAGGGTGTTTACCCTCCTAACAGCTAGCTGTTGGGGGGGAGTCTTTTATGGTGTATTTGTTTGTATATATGTACATACATGCTTATTGTTGTGTTTACCTCTATCTATTTGGAAACATTGGCATCTATCCAAATTTTAGCCTGCAAGAGGGCTTCTGGCATCTGGGGCAAGAAACACTGAGGAAAATGGCGTCGGCTGATGCTTTTATACCCGAAGACCAGCAGAGATGACGTCGGGTGGAGTGCGACATCAGCCGAAGCCGGACCCGGACTTTGGAATCCGGCCGACTGAAGGGCTGCCTGACGACAGGACAACCCAGTTGTTATGACTGCAGATGCTATCCAGTTCGGACATCTACATTTATGGTAGGTACAAAACTGTACTTTTCTGTTTTTATAAGATATATAAATTTATTTTCTGTATCTTTTGAAAACTAATGTATTTTCTCTGTTTCCCTGAAAAGATGCTTAAGAAACTCCTTTCTCAGTGCCAGAACAGTTTGCAGGATCTACTTTCACTTCCCAGTTTGGGAGGTTATAACAAAAATAATACGAGTGCCACGGTCAAAAAAGGTTACAGGTGGCAGTAGGGGGTTAAAAAAAATCCCAGAATGTCAGGGATCCCCTAGTGCCTCACTTAAATTTGTTTGCAACCCAAAAAATAAGCAGCCGAAACAGTTCTGCTGAAGAGTTGCTTATAAGAAAGCTTGGGGAATGGATGCCTTCTTCATTAATTGGACAGGTCTGTTAACAGTATGTTTTATATCTGATCCCTTTTGCTTCCCAGTATGATCAAAATAATGAGTATGGAAAGGTTCAAGAGGATGTTGGTATCACCTTTCTGGCCCAGGCAGCACTGGGTCTTTCTTATCATGGAAATGGGAGAATTTCAGGTGTTACTCACTTTGGTGGACCTTGTAACTTGGCTTCAGGGGTACTTAGTTTCTCGAACTGTTGACACTTCAGCTCACTGCTTTGATGATTTCATCGTGCTGCCATTAGAGCCACCAGTATTCAAAGGATGTGCTAAACATTAAGGAGACCAAGAAACCCACCACAAGGAAATCCTTCATATCCAAATGGAAAAGGTTTTCTGTCTGATGCCAAGCAAAACCCCAAAACAGCAGGTGCTTGTTTCATTGCTAGCTTATACATATACTGAAGCTTACATCTCTGCCATTTCTGCCAGTCTACCATGCGATCCACCCTTAGCAAAACTCAGACCAGTGAAACTGTTTTCAAAGGCAGTTTTACACTTAAGGCCGTCCAGAAAAGTATTACCCCTGTCTGGGATTTGAATTATGTCCTAGAGAAACTAATTAACCCTCCTTTAAGCCAGCAGTATAAATTTTAAGCCTGGAAATTTTCTGTGGTTGTGCACATCACCTCATCAGGGTGAGTATCCAAATTGCAAGCTCTGATGTACAAAGAGCCGTTCTTGGTCTTCCATAAAGTTGGAGCGAGCCTGAGAACCAATCTTTCCTACATGTATGACGCAGTGACAGGAGTTCAGTTTTAACCAGACCATACAACTAATGGTGTTTTTTTTCTAAACACTCAAATCAAAGTTGAGAAAATCTTGCTTACCGTGAATGCATACAGGCAGTTTAGGTCTTGCCTTCACAAAACCCAAGTCATAAGAAAAAATGTAAGCAATTAATTGTCTCCCTTGCCAAAAGAAAGAGGGGTGGACCTGTTTCCAAGCAAACTGGTTATTTCTAAATGGCTTTGTTAGTGTATTCAGTTTTGTAATGCTTGTCAAGATGAAATTCTTGTACTCCACTCAATGCTAGGATTACCAAGTGCACTGCTACTGTGGTGGTCTTGCTAAAGGGAGTCAGTACTGAAGCTGTTTGGAAGCAGCCACATGGACTTAAGTTTACACCTTCTTTAAGCATTACAGGCTAGATATTCACTCCAGGCTTACAGCAGATTTTTCTACAGATATTGATATAAGGTTTATAGCACTTCAGCCTCAAGTCTCAAGTCACCATCCTTCCTTCTTAAACCTTTGGGAATCATCCCAGTAGTGAAGACTAGTGCAACTGTGATCTAAATGCAGAACATAGTATAATTTTATAAGAACATGCTCTAATAGTAGATGTTCATATAGATAACTTGGGGTCTATATTATGTGATTGAAAGACGTGTTCATCGAGCACGTCTTCGACACATAATTAGCGAACACACTAATCTCTGAACGACCACTTCAGAGAATTTTTTCCCTGGGGAAAAATCGCTTGGCCAAAGAAAAACAAAACAAACTTTCAAACACTACAAAGTGGGGGGCTTTGCCCCCCACACCCCCCTAACTAAATATACCAACTCCGAGATCACACTACAGTGGGGAAAAAGTGCAATTCTCCGATGACTGCCAAGCAGTTTTTGCCCTTGGGAAAAAAATTTGCTGAAGTGGCTGTTCGGAGATTAGTGTGTTGGCTGTTTGTGTCGATGAAGGCGTGTTTGATGAACACGTCTTTCGATCACATAATATAGACCCGATAACTGTTGCAGTACTGAATGCATTCCACCATCTCTTTAACTATCCTGCTGTTTCATGGGTATTTTGTGCTGGGGTGGAGCACCCTCTCTATCATTTCTGTCTTTCCTCCACCATTGCTGTTAAGGCTGTGGGTCATTTTGGGTCTGGGTAATGGCAAAGCACACCTCCTTACTCTCACTATCCACTGCCATTCTTTCCCTGTTGTAATCCCTTCTATGAACAATTCTTTTATACTAGAATACCATTTAACTGCCGTACTGTGTGGTATCCCTTGGCTGTAATTTCTTTTGGAGCTATAGTCCTTTTCTCTCCTCTGGAAAGCTCTAGATGATGTAGACAGGCACCCGATTTATGCTACATGTACCAGGATCAGGGCATACATTATGGGAGTACCACAAAGTCTAGAAGTGAGACTGCATGTCAGAGAAACCTAGAAGTAAAATCCTAGATGTTCTTCGTGTTTCACTGTTGCAGTCATCACCTGTGGGTTATCTCTGCTGTGGTAGCCCTCGGCTGGTCTGGATAGCAGAGTCAGTGTTTTTGTGCGCCGGCTGCCGTCGCCTGTAGTCTGACGTTAGGTCGTCAGTGCTATAAAGCAAGGCAGCTGATATCATTACACCAGTCTCTCTTGCAGTGGAGGCCGTAGCAGAAGCAGTTCACATGAATGCCGGTCGGTCGCTACCAGAAGTTGAATTTCAGCAGAAACCGTCTAAAGCGAAGTACCCCGTTGGGGACCCTTTTTTCTTGCTCTAACCGATGTCCGAAAAAGTTAACAATTGTCTCCCCTGTGGAAAGCAGATCCCACACCGAGACTTTCATTCTTATTGCATCACTTATTTAGGCCCAGACCATTACGTCCCTCATTGCCGATTTTGTGCCCTCTTTAATGTGAGAAACATTCGCCGTAGACCTCTTTTTGGAGACTGTTATTTTCGTGTTCCATCTTCGAATTCCGATATGGCGTCCGTCAGCCAACAATCTGTTGACATTCCAAAAAAAGTAGCGATAAAGATAGAGACAGGCCACACAAGCCTAAGCCTTCCGATGACGCTACCGCTAAGCAAAGTAGTCAGTTCTCTGGAATTTAGTGAGGTGCTTTCGCAGCCCCTGATGCCCAACTCTCTTTCTATACAGGCCTCTGTTGAGACCTTTTTGGAGTCCGGTATGCCACAGAAATCCACTTTGTCTTCTGAGCTTTTGGCTGTCTCTGCCTCGGTTGGGTCCAGAGCTGTGACGCAGGCACCAGCTTCCGAGGAGGCCTTTCGCACTACCATAGTAGTCAGTTCTCTGGAATTTAGTGAGGTGCTTTCGCAGCCCCTGATGCCCAACTCTCTTTCTATACAGGCCTCTGTTGAGACCTTTTTGGAGTCCGGTATGCCACAGAAATCCACTTTGTCTTCTGAGCTTTTGGCTGTCTCTGCCTCGGTTGGGTCCAGAGCTGTGACGCAGGCACCAGCTTCCGAGGAGGCCTTTCGCACTACCATTTCTAGACAAAAAACGACTTCTTTGCATCTGACTACTGCTTCTCAGAGACCAAAAGATTCTCTCAGGCCTAGAAGCCAGGCCACTCCTAGGAAATCTGCTTCTAGTCACCATCTTGCTACTGCTCCCCCACCCCAAGCTCAAATGCTTAAAATGGCGGAGGATCTCATCTCCCTTATTCGAGGTACTCAGGCCTCCACTCCAAAAAGGAAAAGGCATCCTTCTCCAGAAATTATGACAGACCAAGAGTCTGAGGAATCTGATTATTCTGCTTTTGAAGAGGAACAACATCCCTTAACTGTTTGATTCAGATGCAGAGGAATCCATCCCTTCTGCCTCCCCTCCAGAGGACCTCTCCTTTGGGGAAACCCTTCACTCCCTCAGGGAACATTTTCAGTGGGAATCTCGAGACTTCCCACAGTCAAAGAAACGACTTAGAGTGTTTCTGGACCTGCCCCAGCACAGACCCCTGGCCATCCCACCTGTTTTGGAAGTGGTGGATGATGTTTTCCATGAAATCCAGCTTAGCCTCTGATGCTCTGCTTCCTGCTTCACCTAAACCTGACAAGTACTACAGAGTAACAGATTCTCCCAAATACCTGTACAGGAATCCTGCTGCATACCCTGAGATCATTACACAGGGACCCAAAAGGAGCTAAGACTAGTTCTGCCAAGAATCCCCTTCTTTCTGACAGACTCCAGAGCTCTGGACAGGTGGGGTAAGAAAGTATACACCTCTGCAACCTTAGCTATCAGAGCACTCAGTTGTCAGTTCCATATGTTAAAATATCAACAACACACTTTGGAACAATTAAAACAGAAGATTGCTACCCCTCCTGATGGTGCCAACTCAAAAGAGCTGGCAGAATTACTACACTCTGCTTGTCAAGTGGCCAAACACTCATTACAATGTGGATATGATGCCCTAGAAGTCTCTAGCAGGGCAGCAGTGACTGGAGCTGTTATTAGAAGACATGCATGCCTGAAGGAACAACCTCTCCCTGATCATGTCAAGTCTAAACTTACTGATGCACCCCTAGATAAGGAACGCCTGTTTGGGGAAAAAAGAGGAGGTGCTTAAAAAGATGGAAGTCAAAGCACAATCTGTGCAAACAGTAAAAGATTTCTTTCAGGTTCAACCTCCCAGATTCAGCAGGAACTTTCCTTCTAAGCACTGGGTCTTCCCTGCACCTAACAGACAGGGCCAAGGTAAGCCTGGCAGGGTCAGGCCATCCAGGCCCCTATCCCAGGGCCAGCATAGAAGCAAACAATGGAGCACTTCCTTCTCTAACGTAAGGAGTTCTAAGCCAAGCTTCTATGCCAAACACTATCAATGACTCTCCCTCCCCCGTCTGCCCTCCTTTCACTCATCAAAAACTAGGAGGAAGGATCACCCTCTTCAAGGACAATTAGGTCTCTGTAACCAAGGACCAATGGGTATTAAAAATCATTTCTCAGGGATACAGATTCCCCTTCAACGAACTCCCTATTCCAAGAGGGTACCCAGACCTCCCCCCCATACCAGTGGGCAGAGGCTTTGAAACAGGTCCAAACTTTAATATCCCAGGTGGCAGTAGAACCTGTCCCTCCAGATCAAACAGGGAAAGGTTTTTACTCCAGACTGTTCCTTGTTCCTGGAAAAGAGGGCAGTTGGCGCCCCATCCTGAATCTATCCAAACTGAACACCTCCTTGGTGGTCCCCAGATTCAAAATGCTAACCTTGCTCCTGCCTATGCTCACACAAAATGCCTGGCTTATAACACTAGACCTAAAAGATGACTACATCCACATCCCCATCAGGGAATCGTGCAGAAAATTCCTGCGCTTCAAAGCAGGCTATCAACACTTTCAGATGTTCTTTGTGTTTCACTGTTGCGGTCATTACATTTGGGTTATCTGCTTGCAGTAGCCTTCAGTCGGCCTGATTATCAAAGTTTTGGGTCCTGCTTCGGTTGCTGTCTCATCTTCCGTGATGCCAGGTAGTCAGGGGTATAAAGCATGCAGCAGACGCCATTACATCAGTCTTCCTTGTTGTGCAGTGCCCGAAGCAGAAGCAGTTCGCAAGTGCCAGTCGGACGACTCCTGAAATTTTCGTTTTTGAGTTTCAGAACCGAAGTATTCAATTAAAGCTAAGTATCCCGTTGGGGAAACATTTGTACTGTATTCCTTGCCTAGGCCCTGACCACGACGTACCTCGCTGTGCCTTATTTAAGCAACAAACTATTCGTCATCTGTATATTTACGCTTCTAAATATTTCGGTACTCTGTTCAATTACCCAGATATGTCTTCGGTTAGCCATCCGACTACCGACATTCTGAAAAAACACAAAGATAAAGACAGAGACGGGCCGCCTAGGTCCAAAGCTGCCAACAACGCTTCTCCTAAGCTTAGTTGCCAGTTCGCCAGTACTCAGTGAGGCACTTTCGCAGCCCCTGATACCCGCTACTTCAGATTCGCAGGCCTCTACTGAGACCCATTCGGAGTCCGGTATGCCGCGAGATGCTTCAACTATGGAACCTGCGGATGTCTCTACCTTAGATTGGTCCGGAGCCACTGTGCAGGTACCAGCTTCTGAGGGTGTATTCAGGCCTACTGACTTGCATATTAGACCGATGCCATCTTCTTCTTCCAGGCCTAATTCTCGAACCATGCCTAGAAAACTGATGCCCAGACTGCATGGTCAGGCCTCTATGCCTAAAAAAACAAATGTTAAGAATGGCTGACGACCTTATTACTTTAATCAGGGGAAGCCAACCTTCCCCCGCTAAGAGACCGAGGACTGAATTTGCTTATGATACTTCTGACCAGGATTCTGAAATTTCTGTTTTCTCTGATGACCAGGATTTACCCTTATCTACCTATGAGGATTCTGATGCAGAGGACTCAATTCCCTCTGCCCCCCCCCCAGGATTTCTCTTTTGGGTGAAACCTTGCATACTCTTAGGGAGCATTTTCGTTGGGAAAGCCAGGATTACTCTGATTCTAAAAAGAGGCTTAGGGATTTCTTACTCCTGTCCCAGCACAGGCCTTTGGCTATCCCTCCTATACTAGACATTGTTGGTGATGCCTTTTCTGAATCTAGCTTGGCCCCTGATTCTTCACCTCCTGCTCCCAGAAAACCTGATAGATATTACAGGCTTCCTGACTCTCACAAGTTCCTTTTTAAAAATCCTACTGTGGATCCTGAGACCATTTCACAGGGACCCAAGGGCATTAAGGCTACTACTGCCAAAAATCCCACACCCTCTGGTTGAGACTCCAAGGCGCTGGATAGATGGGGTAAGAAGGTATACACTTCTGCCACCTTGGCCATTAGGGCCTTGAATTGCCAGTTTCATATGTTAAAGTACCAGCAGCATATTATTGGGTTGCTTAAACAGGAAATTATGTTGATTCCTGACTGTGCTGAAAATAAGGATTTACAGGATTTAATGCATTCTGCTGAACAAGTTGGAAAACATACTTTGCAATGTGGTTTTGATTCACTAGAGGCATCTTGCCGGGCTGCTGTCACTGGGGCTGTACTTAGAAGGCATGCTTGGCTTAAGTAGCAGTCCTTGCCAGATCATGTTAATTTAAATTGCTGGATGCTCCCTTAAATCAGGACCGCCTGTTTGGCAACAAAGCAGAAGAAGTTCTTAAGAAGGAGGAGGAAAAAGCTAAATCTATGCAAACTGTTAAAGATTTCCTGCAAGTACAGCCTCCAAGATTTAGCAGCTGCGGTGATGCAGCGGTAGCGTTGTCGTCTCACAGCAAGAGGTTCTCCCGTTTGATTCTCGGCTGGAGTGCCTTCTGTGTGGAGTCTGCATGTCCTCCCCGTGGTCGGGTGGCATTCAAAAGACATGCGTAGAATGGGTGTGCCTTCGTTGAAGGTTGGGCGTTGAGCAGGCACCTCAGCACCGTAAAAATCTACTGCCAATCATTAGCGGACCAGAGTTCCACTGTGGCGACCCCTAACCGGGAAAAGCCGAAAGAAGAACAGCCTCCAAGATTTAGTAGGCATTGGCCCTCTAAGAATTGGTCCTTTCCTGCCTCTTCCAGGCCTTCTCAGTCCAAACCCAGAACCAGCAGAACACCCAGGCTTCAGTCCCACGTTGCGCACAGTACTAAACATTGGGGGGTCCGACTTCCAAATCAGGAAGTAGTAAGACTCCTCCCTACGGTAAATTGTCTCAATGACTTAACTGTAAAACTTCCAAGCACTTCTCAACTGACTGTTCCTTTAGGGGGAAAGATTGTTCTGCAGGCAAAAAACTGGGAACTCATTACCCAGGGCAAATGGGTTTTAAATATTGTTTCCCAAGGATACAGATTTCACTTCCACATGTTACCAACCCCAAACGGTTGGCCAGATCCACCCCCAAATCAGTGGGCAGAGGCTCAAAAGCAAGTACTCTCTCTCTTAAGCATAAAGGCTATTCATACTGTACCAGAAAAGGAAAAGGGACAAGGTTTCTACTCTTCTACTTTTCCTGGTACCCAGAAAAGGCAACTCATGGTGTCCTTTTCTGTATCTTTCTATCTTAAACACCTTTTTGGTGATTCCAAAATTCAAGATGCTAACTCTTCACCAGTTGCTTCCTATGCTAGGCAAAGATGCCTGGTTGGCAACACTGGATTTAAAGGAAGCCGACCTGCACATCCCAATCAGGGAGTCTTGCGAAGTTACCTACGCTTCAAAGCAGGCTACATGCACTATCAGTTCTCTGCACTGGCCTTTGGCTTATCTACTGCGCCCAGGGTATTCACAAAGTGCCTAGCTCCAGTCATTGCATTTTGCAGGCAAAGAAATATTCAGATATACCCATACCTGGACAATTGTCTAATTCAGACAGAAAGCCAGAACATACTTTTGAATCATCTGGCATTTGCACAAAAGGTGCTAAATTGTCTGGGGTAAACCATAAATGAAAAGAAATCACATCTGGTACCCTGTCAACAAATTATATTCCTGGGAGCAAGCTTAAACACAATTTCCCAGATGGCTTTCCTCATGCCAGAGAAACAAATTCATTTGACAGCTTGCACTAGTGGCCACAAAAACCCTGCTTATCTGCAAGGCAAATACGGCAAGCGTCGGGGTTCATGGCCTCCTGCATTCTACTAATTCCATATGCAAAACTGCATATGAGGAAACTACAGATGTTCATCATGTTTCATTGTTGCAGTCATTACTCTTGGGTTATCCTGCTGGCAGGCAACCCGCAGTCGGCCCGAGTTCCAAAGTCTAGGTCCAGCGTCGGTTGCTGTCGCCTCTTCCCTGACGTCATTGCACCAGGGGGATAAAAGATGCAGCCGACGCCATTTTCTTCAGTCTTTCTTGCCGCGCGGTGGCTGAAGCAAAAGCAGTTCACAAGTGCCGGTTGTCCGACTCCTGAGATTTTCAAAGCTGAATTTCAGAACCGAAGTCTTCATTAAAGCTAAGTACCCCGTTGGGGAAATTTTTTTTTCTTGCTCCAGACCGATGTCAGAAAAAGTTAACAATTGTATTTCTTGTGGGAAGCATATACCTCATAAGGATTTTCACTCTTACTGTATTCCTTGCCTAGGCCCTGATCACAACGTTGCTAGCTGTCGGGTTTTGCGCTAGATTCAACCAACGCACTATCAAGCGTCTGTTCGATTTTGCATTTCATTACTTTGGCCGAGGATTTAATTATATAATGCCGGCAGAACAGCCGACAACCGGAGTTTACAAAAAACACAAGGACAAGGATAGGCATCCGAAGTCCAAAACCGATGAGGGAGCCTCTTCTAGGCCAGTTGCCGGTTCTCAGTGAGGCGCTTTCGCAGCCCCTGGCGCCCGCTACCTCAGAGCCACAGGCCGCTTCCGACTCCCACGTGGAGCCGACTGGGCCTCTGGAAACTCAAGGTATTGGACACTCGGAAATCGATCCCTCAGATGGGTCCAGAGCCGCTGAGCAGGCATCGGCTTTTGAGGGTGTCTTCAGACCTACACAACTAAATATCAAGTCATCCTCAGCTTCAAAGACAAAGACTAAAGCAGCTCTAAAGACAAAGAAACAAGTACAGCATTCTCCTACTCAGACTTCCATGCCTAAAAAACAGATGCTCAAAATAGCCGAAGACCCTAATTACTTTGATCAGGGGCTCCCATCCCCCCTCCTGATAAGAGGCATAGGCAAGAGACAGAGTATGAGTCTTCTGATCAGGTATCTATTTCCTCTGATTCCTCTTCTGAACAGGATTTTTCCATGCTTCCCTGTAAGGATTCTGATGCTGAAGAATCCATTCCTTCAGCCTCTCCTCCTGAGGACTATTCTTTTTGGGAAACACTGAATACTATGAGGGAGCATTTCCACTGGGAGAGCCAAGATTATTCTGAGTCTAAGAAAAGGCTCAGAGATTTCCTGCTACTTCCTCAACATAGACCCCTTGCCATTCCTCCTGTTTTAGACATTGTAGATGATGTATTTTCAGAGTCCGGACTATCCCCTGACTCTTTACCCCAGGGTCCCGGATTCTCATAAATTCCTATATAAAAACCCCGCTGCTGACCCAGAAACTATATCTCAGGGTCCCAAGGGGGTTAAGGCTGCTACTGCGAAAAACCCTGTCCCCTCTGATAGGGATTCTAGGGCTCTAGACAGATGGGGGGGGGAAGTATACACTTCTGCCACCCTGGTTGTAAGAGCTTTAAATTGTCAATTTCATATGCTTAAAATATCAACAATATTTACTGTCACTACTTACACAGAAAATGTTGACAAATACTGAATGTTCTGAGGAAAAGGAATTGCAGGATTTATTGCATGCAACTGAACAAGTGGGAAAGCATACTTTGCAATGTGGTTATGATTCACTGGAGGCCTCTTGCAGGGCCGCTGTTACAGGCTCTGTTATTGGAAGGCATGCTTGGTTAAAGGAACAAAATCTGCCTGATCATGTTAAAGCAAAATTATTAGATGCACCATTACAGCATGATACTTTGGTACTAAAGCAGAAGAGGTGTTGAAAAAAATGGAGGATAAAGCAAAATCCATGCAGACAGTCAAGGATTTCTTACAGGTACAGCCACCCAGGTTTAGCAGGAACTGGCCTTCTAAAATTGGTCCTTTCCAGTCTCAGACAGACCACAAAGAGGCAGATACAGGCGTCATAGAAGCAGATCTCAGCCCCTTGGCTCATACAGGCCTAAACAATGGGGTGCTCCTACCTCCAAAAGTGGAGAAGACAAATCACAACCTTACAGGAAACAGTCCCATTGACTTTCCTCTTCCAGTTCCAAGCAGTTTCCTGTTGACAGCCCCCTTAGGGGGGAAACCAGCACTTTTTTCATCAAATTGGCAAATGGTTACCCAAGACAAATGGGTTCTGAACATAGTGTACCAAGGCTACAGGTTCCATTTCCACACCCTACCAAGTTCAAAGGGCATGCCAGACCTGCCACACAATCAATGGGCAGAGGCACAAAAACAAATTACAGTCCTCATGGACATGAGGGCCATTCAGCAAGTACCACAACAAGAGAAGGGGCAAGGATTTTACTCCAGACTTTTTCTAGTGCCCAGGAAAGACTAAACCTGGAGACCAATTCTGGACCTATCTATACTAAATACGTTTCTGGAAGTTCCAAAATTCAAGATGTTGACTCTTCAGCAGCTACTGCCCATGCTGGGCTCGAGGGCTTGGCTAGTAACTTTGGACCTAAAAGAGGCATACCTGCATGTCCCAATCAGACAGTCTTGCAGAAGATAACTCAGATCCATAGCTGGCTCAATGCATTACCAATTCTCTGCAATGCCCTTTGGCTTATCTGCTGCGCCCAGAGTCTTTAAAAATGCCTGGCACCAGTAATTGTGTTTTGCAGACAAAAAGGAATTCAAATTTATCCCTACTTGGACGACTGTCTTATTCAAGCAGAGAACAAAGACACTCTTCTAAAGCATCTGGAATTTGTAAAAAGATTACTAACTGGCCTAGGGTACACAGTAAACGAAAATAAATCAAAACTAGTGCCCTCTCAAGAGATAATATTCCTGGGCGCAAGCTTAAATACAACTGCCCAGATGGCTTATCTCACGCCAGACAAGCAAAAACAATTGACTACGTACTTCAAGAAATTGGCAACAAAAACCCACTTATTTGCAAGGAAAATCCTGCAGGCCTTGGGTTTCATGGCATCCTGCATTCTACTAATTCCATATGCCAGACTGCATATGAGGAAACTACAATGGTATCTGAAAAGTGTTTGGACTCAGCATTGCCACAGCCTGGAGACAGTAATTGCACTCATTCCCTGCCTACAACAGGAGTTTCGATGGTGGGCAGAAGCCTGTCACCACAACAAGGGTCTGCCATTCAGATTACCCACAGCCAGACAGACACTGACAACGGATGCATCAGATTACGCCTGGGGGGCCCATATGGCAGGAAAATGTATTCAGGGCACATGGACTGCAAACCAGATGCATCTTCACATCAATCAAAAAGAGATGCTAGCTGTTCAAAATGCCCTCACAGCTTTCAAGGGCCTGCTTTATCCAGGACAATTACTAATAAAGACAGACAACACTAAGGTCATGTGGTACATAAACAAGCAGGGAGGTACTCATTCCTACCCCATCTGCAGACAAGCAATGACCTTATGGGACACAGCATTGACCTTTCAACTACACCTGCAAGCTCAATTCCTGCCAGGAAAAACAAATACTCTGGCAGACGAACTAAGCAGAAACCTCATGGATCCCCACGAATGGAAACTGGATCCACAAGTCTTCAGGATAATAACAAGGAAATGGGGATGCCAGACATAGCTCTATTTGCCTCCCCTCACAAGATTTTGCACAAGGACTTACCACAAGCAAGCATGGAAAGTGGACGCCCTATCATTCAGCTGGAAAAATCTAACACTATATGCTTTTCCCCCACTACCTCTCCTTCCCAGAGTACTCCTAAAGGTCAGACAAGAGAAGCCAAAAATGATTCTGATTGCACCAGACTGGCCACGCCAGCACTGGTACCCAATCCTGAAGAGCTTGTCTCAAGGTCCAGCATGGATATTGCCTCAAACTTTTCACTTGCTGACCCAGCAAAACAATCAGATCCTGCACAGCCAACTCAGGACCTTAAATCTGGCAGCATGGCCGATAATGTAGCCATAATGAACACTCCCCTTTCAAAAGCAGTTATGGATGTTATCTTGGAGGCCAGGAGGCCCAGTACCAGAAAGTCTTATGCAGAAAAATGGAAGAGATTCTGTGCTTGGAACCAGGAACAAAACATTGACACGTCCGTACCAAACATTCCTCAGATTTTACAATACCTGACTGAGGTGCTGAACAAAGGCCTTTCTTTCTCATCAATTAAGATTCATGCCTCTGCCATTTCTGCACATTACAATACGGAACCACCTATCTTTTCTTACCCTTTAATAAGGTAGTACCTCAGAGGGGCCAAAAACATTAGGCCTCCAAGGAGAGCACCAATTCCGGCCTGGGACCTCAATTTTGTTTTGGAAAAACTCACACTGCCTCCTTTTGAGCCAACATCAACAGCGGATATTAAATTCTTATCCTGGAAAACAGCTCTGCTTTTAGCCATTACCTCTGCAAGACGAGTCTTACTCATGGCTGTGGAACCTTTCATCATTTTTCATCCAGACAAGGTTTCTTGGAGGACAAACCCTACATTTATGCCTAAGGTGGTGTCCAGTGTGGCCCTCAATCAAACTATTCACTTGCCTACCTTTTATCCAAATCCACAGAATAAGGGGGAGAAAATTCTGCATTCCTTGGATATATACAGGCAGTTACGCTTCTACTTGGACAGAACTAAAGCTTTCAGAAAGACTGAGTAACTTCTAGTGTCGTATGCTGCAGGATCACAAGGAAAGTTTATCTCAAAACAGACTATTTCTAAATGGATAGGCCACTGCATCCGTTTGTGCTATTCTCAACATGGCAAATCAGTGCCTAAGGGCATTAGGCCTCATTCCAGCAGAGCAGCAGCCACTTCAGCAGCCTTTTTCGGGGAGTACCAACCAAGGAAATCTTAGAGGCTGCAACTTGGAGTCCAGTGCACACCTTTACAAAGCACTACCACTTGCCTCCAAGTCCAGAGCAGGCTTCGCCACTGCAGTTCTGCAGGGTCTCATAGCCTCCCCTAATCCTATTTAGCCCAGCCACCCTTCCTCAGCTTTGGGATTCAACCCAAGAGTAATGACTGCAGCAGTGAAACACGATGAACATAGTACAGTTGTGTACCTACCATAAATGTAGATGTTCAAGTGTATTCACTGTTGCAGTCCAGGATGTTCATAGTGTTTCACTGTTGCAGTCATTACACTTGGGTTATCCTGCTGACAGGCGACCCGTGGTCAGCCCGAGTTCCAAAGTCTTGGTCCGGTGTCGGTTGCTGTCGCCTCTTCCTTGACGTCAGTGCGCCAGGGGTATAAAAGTTGCAACAGACGCCATTTTCTCCGGTCTTTCTTGCTGCGCGGTGCCCGAAGCAAAAGCAGTTCGCAAGTGCCGGTCGGCCGACTCCTGAGATTTTCAAAATTGAATTTCAGAACTGAAGTCTTCAATAAAGCTAAGTACCCCGTTGCGGAAACTTTTTCTTGCTCCAGACCGATGTCAGTAAAAGTTAATAATTGCGTTTCTTGTGGGAAGCAAATACCTCATAAGGACTTTCACTCTTACTGCATTCCTTGCCTAGGCCCTGACCACAACGTTACTAGTTGTCGGTTTTGTGCTAGATTCAATAAACGCACTATTAAATGTCGGTTTGATTTTGCTTTACATTATTTTGGACGAAGATTTAATTGTATAATGCCGTCGGAACAACCGACGACTGGAATATATAAAAAACGCAAAGACAAAGAAAGACAGGCATCCGAGGTCCAAAACCAACGACAAAGCCTCTTCTAGGCCAGTCGCCGGTTCACCGGTTCTCAGTGAGGTGCTTTCGCAGCCCCTGACACCCGCTACCTCAGAGCCACAGGCCGTAACCGGCAGCCACGTGGAGACACTGAGGCCTGTGGAAACTCAAGGTATTAGGCCTACGGAAAATATACCCTCAGATGGGTCCGGAGCCGCTGAGCAGGCACCGGCTTCTGAAGGTGTTTTTAGACCTTCACAGCTTACAATTAAAGCTACTACAGCAGCAAAGGCAAAGTCAAAAACACCATTAAAGACAAGGAAACAAGTGCAGCATTCTCCATTCTCCAGAACAGTCATCCATGCCAAAGAAACAGATGCTTAAAATGGCCGAAGACCTTATTACTTTAATCAGGGGCTCCCATCCCCCTCCTGACAAAAGGCCTAGGCAAGACACTGATTATGATTCCTCTGATCAGGTTTCCATTTCTTCTGATTCATCTGACCAGTGCTAATCTCTCCCTCCCTATGAGGACTCTGATGCTGAAGAGTCCATTCCTTCAGCCTCACCGCCTGAGGATTACTCTTTTGGGGGAAACCCTGCACACCATGAGGGAGCATTTCCATTGGGAAGCCAGGATTACTCAGAATTCAAGAAAAGGCTCAGAGATTTCCTTCTGTTGCCTCAGCATAGGCCCCTAGCTATCCCCCCCTGTGCTTGATATTGTAGATGATGACTTTTCTGAATCCAGTCTGTCTCCAGATTCTTTACCCCCTGCACCAGTAAAGCCAGACAGGTACTACAGGGTCCCTGACTCTCATAAATTTCTTTACAATAACCCCGCTGTAGACCCAGAAACTATTTCAGGGTCCTAAAGGGGTTAAAACTTCCACTACAAAAATCCTGTCCCCTCAGATAGGGATTCCAGAGCTCTGGTCAGATGGGGGGGGGGGGGAGTTTACACTTCTGCTACTTTAGCTGTTTCACTTGCTTAAATATCAACAGTACCTCATGTCATTGTTAAGGCAGAAAATGGTTGCAAATATAGAAGATCCTGACAGTAAAGAAATGCAGGATTTAATACATGCAGTTGAACAAGTGGGAAAGCATACTCTGCAATGTGGTTTTGATTCATTAGAGGCTTCTTGTAGAGCTGCAGTTACAGGCTCAGTTATTCGAAGACATGCTTGGTTGAAAGAACAAAGTTTACCTGACCATGTTAAAGTAAAATTATTGGATGTTCCACTACAGCATGATACTTCGTTTGGTGTTAAGGCAGAAGAGGTGTTAAAGAAAATGGAGGATAAAGCAAAGTTAATGCAAACTGTGAATGATTTCTTACAGGTTCAACCACCTAGATTTAGCAGAAACTGGCCTTCAAAAAATTGGTCCTTTCCAGTGTCAGACAGGCCACAAAGAGGCAGATACAGACGCCCAAGAGGCAGATCTCAGCCCCAAGGCTCCTACAGACCTAAACAATGGGGTGCTTCAGTCCCCAAAGGAGGAGAAGGCAAATCACAACCTTATATGAATGACTTTCCTCTGCAAATGCCAAGCTCTTACCAGTTTACAGCAGCCCTAGGGGGAAAGCTAGCACTTTTCTCAAAAAATTGGCACAGGATCACCCAAGACCAATGGGTGTTGAATAGTTTCTCAGGGGTACAAGTTCCACTTCCACACGCTTCCAAAACCAAAAGGTATGCCAAACCTGCCACAAAACCAATGGGCAGAGGCACAAAAACAGATTGCTGCTCTTATGGATATGGGAGCTATTCAAAAAGTTCCACAAGAAGAACAGGGCCAAGGATTTTACTCACGACTTTTCCTAGTACCCAGAAAGGACAAAGCATGGAGACCAGTACTGGACCTGTCGATCCTAAATACTTTCCTGGATGTTCCAAAATTCAAAATGTTAACACTACAACAACTCCTGCCCGTGCTGGGCAAAGAGGCTTGGCTAGTTACTTTGGATCTCAAGGAGGCATACCAGCACGTAGCAATCAGACAATCATGCAGAAGATACCTCAGATTTATAGCAGGCTCAATGCATTATGAATTCTCTGCACTGCCCTTTGGCTTATCTACTGCGCCCAGGGTCTTCACAAAATGCCTGGCACCAGTAATTGCATTTTGCACACAAAAAGGAATTCAGATGTATCCCTACTTGGACGACTGCCTTATTCAAGCAGAGAGCAAAGACATTCTTTTAAAGCACCTGGCATTTGTAAAAAGATTGCTAATTTGCCTAGGGTACACAGTAAACAAAATAAATCAAAACTAGTGCCCTCTCAAGAGATAATATTCCTGGGTGCAAGCTTAAATAGAACTGCCCAGATGGCTTATCTCACGCTAGACATACAAAGGCAACTGACTCATTACTTTCAAGTGATGGCAACAAAGACCCAGCTCCCTGCAAGAAAAATTCTGCAGGCCCTGGGTTTCATGGCATCTTGCATTCTACTAATTCCATATGGCAAACTGCATATGAGGAAACTACAATGGTATCTAAAAAGTGTTTGGACTCAGCATTGTCACAGCCTAGAAACGATCATAACCTTGATTCCCTGCCTACAACAGGAGTTTCGATGGTGGTCCCAGGCCTATCACCACAAGAAGGGACAGCCTTTCACCTTACTTACAGCCAGGCAGACAATAACAACGGATACATTGGATTATGCCTGGGAGCACATATGTCAGGAAAATGTATTCAGGGCACGTGGCCCAAGGGACAAATGCATCTTCACATCAATCAGAAAGAGATGCTAGCTGTACAGAATGCCCTGACAGCCTTCAAGGACCTAATACATCCAGGACAATTATTAATAAAGACGGACAATACCACAGTTATGTGGTACATAAACAAGCAAGGGGGTACACATTCCTACCCCCAATGCAGACAAGCCATGACTTTGTGGAACACAGCACTGACCTACCAGGTTATATCTACAAGCACAATTCCTGCCAGGAACAAAAAATACACTGGCAGACGAACCAAGCAGAAATCTCATGGATCCTCACAAATGGAAGCTAAATCCACAAGTGTTCAACATGATAACAAGGGAGTGGGGACGCCCAGACATAGATCTTTTTGCCTCCCCTCACAATTGCCAATTACAGAAAGTTTACACAAGGACTTATCACTCTCAAGCATGGAAAGTGGATGCTCTATCTTTCAGCTAGAAAAACTTGACAGTCTATGCCTTCCCTCCGATGCCTCTTCTCACCAAGGTGCTTCTAAAAGTCAGACAAGAGAGGCCAAAAATGATCCTGATTGCACCAGACTGGCCACGCCAGCACTGGTACCCAATCCTAAAGATTTTGTCCCAAGGCCCACCTTGGCCTCTACCTCAAATCCCTCATCTTCTGACACAACAAAACAATCAGATTCTGCACAGTCAACTCAGAACCTTAAACCTGCCAGCATGGCAGATAATGTAGCCACTCAGACTGCACCTCTCTCTAAAGCTGTTATGGATGTAATTTTGGAAGCCAGGAGACCCAGCACTAGGAAATCTTATGCAGAAAAATGGAAGAGATTCTGTGCTTGGAACCAGGCACAAGGGCTCGACCCACTGGTCCCTAATATGCCTCAGATTTTGCAATACCTGACTGAGATGTTGGACAAAGGCCTGTCTTTTTCATCTATTAAAATCCATGCCTCTGCCATTTCAGCTCATTACAATATGGATCCTCCTATTTTTTCACATCATCTACTACGAAAGTACCTCAGAGGGGCAAAGAATATAAGACCCCCTAGGAGAGCACCAGTACCTACTTGGGACCTCAATTTTGTTTTAGAAAAACTAACACTGCCTCCATTTGAATCAGCCAGCACAGCTGATCTAAAATCCTTGTCATGGAAAACTGCTTTGCTCCTAGCAATAACTTCAGCAAGAAGAGTTTCAGAGTTACAGGCATTGATGACTGTGGAACCTTTCCTCATTTTTCACCAGGACAGGGTTTCTCTAAGGACGAACCCAACATTCATGCCAAAAGTGGTTTAAAATGTGGCCTTAAACCAAACTATTCATTGCCTACTTTCTACCCAAATCCCCAGAATGAAGGGGAAAGACTTCTGCACTCTTTGGATGTACACAGGCAGCTACGATTTTTCTTGGACAAAACAGAAGCTTTCAGAAAAACTGAGCAACTGTTTGTAGCATATGCTGCAGGATCACAAGGAAAACCTATTACAAAGCAGACAATCTTCAAATGAATAGGACACTGCATCTGCTTCTGTTATGCACAAAATGGCAAATCTGTGCCTAAGGGCATTAGGCCTCATTCTACCAGAGCAGCAGCCACTTCAGCAGCTTTCCTCAGAGGGGTACCAACCAAAGACGTATTAGAAGCTGCAACCTGGAGCTCAGTGCACACTTTTACCAAGCACTACCACCTACCTCTCTACTCCAAATCCAGAGCAGTCTTTGCCACTGCAGTTCTGCAGAGCTTGTTAGCCTCGCCAAATCCAATCTAGACCCAGCCACCATACCTCAGGTTTGGGATTCTACCCAAGTGTAATGACTGCAACAGTGAAACATGAACATAGTACAGTTGTGTACCTACCATAAATGTAGATGTTCGAGTGTATTCACTGTTGCAGTCCTGGTTACCCACCCACCATCCCCCTGTTGTACTTACCATAAATGTAGATGGTGTATTCACTGTTGCAGTCCTGATTACCCACTCACCATCTCCCTCTTTGCTGGGACTATTCTGTACTTCTCAACTCTATACAACCTATGTGGTGTATTTGCTTTTAGAAGAAGGAAATGTTTATAGTAATATATGCATGGTTGTTTGGCATATTTTTTTTATCTTTCCAGCCTTCATATCTGGGGGCACCTGACATCTGGGGCAAGAAAAACTGAAGAAAATAGCGTTGGTTGCAACTTTTTTACCCCTGGCACACTGTCAGGGAAGAGGCGACAGCAACCAACGCCGGACCAAGACTTTGGAACTCGGGCCGACTACGGGTCGCCTGCCAGCAGGATAACCCAAGTGTAATGACTGCAACAGTGAATACACTCGAACATCTACATTTATGGTAGGTACACAACTGTACTTTACCCACCCACCATCCCTCTTCTTTTTGCTGGGCCTTATCTGCACTTCTCTATCCTATACAACCTTTTTGGTGTATTTGCTTGTAGATGAAGGAAATTTTATTTTTGTGTTTGCATTTCTTTTTGATATATATATTTTTCAGCCTACCTATTTGGGGCACCTGACATCTGGGGCAAGAAAAACTGAAAAAAAATGGCGTTGACTGCATCTTTTATATACCCCTGGCGCACTGACGTCAGGGAAGAGGCGACAGCAACCGACGCCGGACCTAGACTTTGGAACTCGGGCCGACTGCGGGTAGCCTGCCAGCAGGATAACCCAAGAGTAATGACTGCACCAGTGAATACACTCGAACATCTACATTTATGGTAGGTACACAACTGTACTTTATATCTAAAAAGCCTATGGTGTCAAAATTGTCAGGATCTAGAAGCAATGATTCCTACCATTCCTTGTCTACGGTTAGAATTCCTTTGGTGGGCAGAGGCCTGCCACCAAAACAAGGGACTACCATTCACTCTACCCCCTGCTGCCCAAACCCTAACAACAGATGCATCGGACTATGCATGGGGGGATCACCTGGCAGAGAAGTGCGTTCAGGGCAAAAGGATCCCAAGTCAAATGCACCTGCATATCAATCAAAAAGAATCGAAAGTTTGTTTGTTTGTTTGTTTAATTTAACTGTTGAGGCTGCCCACTAAAGTGTGCTAGCCTGTGTAACCGATTTATCACTGTTTCTGCATTTTCTGTGTGTTTCTATCAAAAAAACAAAAAAAAATCCTTGTTTTCCCGCCTCTCCTGACTAGTTTAGACCAGTTTACAGGCATTGCTGTATTCTGGGCTGTGGTGTAGTTCCTGTGTTGTCCATTACCTTACTTGGATAGAAGGAAGTTTCTTTGCTCACCAGTGGGAGTGGGGAGCCTTGAGCAGCCTACCTGTCCCTGTAGGAAGTGACCTCAGCACAAGAGCTGTAGTAATTGGTTGTTTTGGACCATTTCTAGCTCTTTTGTAGTTCCCTTTTTAAAATCCGCGTTTGCACGGCTTTGCGCGGTTGTGCACATAGCGCAGCGCTGGTTAAACAACTTCTGGCTCCGCCAAGTCTGCTCTTCAAATTTTCCCTCAAGGAAGCTCTACTCTTAGTATAATCAGACTACTCGCTATATTATAAGCCTAGCACTTGTTCTCAAAACTTCTCTACTAAGTAAGCGCACTCGTACTAAGTAAAGCACTACATCCACCTACCACCCCTGTAAATATCCACTTCCCTTAAAGGCACAGCACTCCCTTATACTGTTCTAGCATGTCGAGTGGTAGATTACTGGCGTCCTCTCCAGTTCAGCTGGTTAATCTGGGTATCTTGAGACAATGCTACAATTGTCTCATGTACACAGACAACCCTCTCCTCCTCCCAACAAACACAAATACATGTGAGAGATGCAACTATATAGCCAAACTGGAGGCTGAACTCTCTCAACTCAGGGCTGGCATGACCAGACAGGAGGAGATGGTAACCACACACACAACAAACCCAGTCCCACATAGACCTACCACAACTGCAAACCAAACACATAAAAACACAAAGACATACTGGAGGCTCTAATAAAAACTTACCAAAACAACAGAGGCTCCCAAAGCAGACATCCAAAAATCCACCACCTCAAAACAAAACACATGCAACACATACTTCAATAAATCAGTGTGTCAACCAATCACAACCCTTAAGGCCAAACACCATGCCTGATACACTAGTAATAGGTGACTCTATGAACAC
>NC_056736.1:91653753-91761749 GCF_019279795.1 Protopterus annectens | reverse complement strand
TATATATATATATAGATATATAGATATATATAATATAATATTGCTACCTTTTTGTGGGCACTTGACATCGGGGGCAAGAAAAACTAAAGAAAATTGCGTCGGCTGCATGTTTTATGCCGCTGACGACCTGACGTCATGGAAGAGAAGACAGCAACTGACACAGGATGTGAGATTCTGGAATTCAGGCCGACTGAGGGGAACCTGCCAGCAGATTACCCAAATGTAATGACTGCAACAGTGAAGACACTCTAACATCTACATTTATGGTAAGTATACTCAACTGTACTTTACCCTCCCTCTAGCCCCCTCACCTCTTTTGGTTATGCCTCTACTCTCCTTTACTGTGCTTAAAAGCTTTTTGGTATATTTGCTTTTTTGTTTGAAGTATAACCTTGTGTGTGTGTGTGTGTGTGTGTGTGTGTGTGTGTATATATATATATATATATATATATGTATATATATATATATATATATATATATATATGTATATATATATATTGCTTCCCCATTAGGGGGGCACCTGACATCTGGGGCAAGAAAAACTAATGTAATGGCATCAGCTGCATGCTTTATACCCCTGACTACCTGACGTCACGGAAGATGAGACAGCAACCGTCGCAGGACCCAAGACTTTGATAATCAGGCTGACTGAGGGCTACTGCAAGCAGATAAACCCAAATGTGATGACTGCAACAGTGAATACACTCAACATCTACATTTATGGTAAGTGTACATAACTGTACTTTCTCTGCACTGCCCTATGGCTTGTCTACTGCTCCTAGAGTATTCAAATTCTTGGCCCCGGTTATAGCATTCTGCAGACAGAGAAATATACAGATTTACCCTTACCTGCATATGACTGCCTTATTCAGGCAGACTGCAAAGAAATGTTGCTCTAGGACCTTCTCTTTGTCAAATCACTCCTAACTTCGCTAGGGTTCACCATCAATGAGAAAAAAAATCAAAACAAAACCCCACCAGGAAAATTGTTTTCCTGGGAGTTGTGCTAGACACAGCAACTCTCTACTTCACCCAGCTGGCTTCCAGAAGTCACCTCATTGCGTGGAAGTTCTTGCAAGCCCTGGGATACATGGCATCTTGCTTCCTTCTCATCTCTGTTGCCAGGCTTCAGATGAGAAAACTTCACTGATACTTAAAAACACCTTTGGTGTCAGCACTCTGTCCTTAGAGACCACACTCCCTCTGATCCCTTGTTTAAGGGCAGAACTTCTTTAGTGGGCAGAGGCCTATGCCATGAACAAGGGTCTTCCCTTCATCCTCTGCCCTTCTGGCCAGACCATCACCACTGACTCCTCAGACATTGTTTGGGGCACTCACCTAGCAGGCAGGTGTACTGAAGGCCTTTGGAATGCCCAGCAACTTCACTTGCACATCAATCACAAAGAAATGATGGCAGTGCAAAAGGCTCTGACTTCCTTACAACCCCATCTCAGGCCAGGGGTCCTCCTTATAAAAAACAGACAACACCACAGTAATGTAGTACATCAACAAGCAGGGGGGCACCCAATCTTAACCCCTATACAGGTTAGCCATTAGTCTGTGGCTTACAGCCACCTCCATGGGGTGCACCTAATTTCCCAGTACTCACCAGGGATCACCAACACACTGGCGGACCACCTCAGCAAAAACTTACTGGACCCCCACGAATGGCAGCTCCACAGAGAAATCTTTCTGCAAGTCATCCAGGAGTGGGGGACCCCAGAAGTAGACCTCTACTACCAGCTGCCCATGTTCTGTACCAGGGAGTGTCGCCTCCTAGCATGGAAGATGGATGCCTTCACCTTCCCCTGGAGCTCCCTCTTTGTTTACGCATACCCTCCTCTGCACCTTATTCCCATGGCTCTGATCAAAATAAGAGAGGAGAGACCAAAGGCCATCTTCATTGCTCCAGATTGGCCCAGACAGCATTGGTACCCATTATTATGCAGTCTGACCTTACATCCCCCAAAGCTGCTTCCTCTGATGTCAGACCTCTTGACCCAGGGGGTGGGGTGGGGGTGGGGGTGGGGGTACTGCACCCAGACCTACAGACCCAAACTTTCAGCATGGCTTGTATACTAAAAACTAACAAAGAGGCCATGTTTAGTAAACAGGTCCTGGACATCATCACAGAGGCCAGAAGGCCCAGCACAAGATAATCATAGACAGGAAAATGGAAGATTCTGCTCCTGCAAACAATCAAAAGGGGGGCAGTACCTCCAAACCTTCCATCCTTCTCATCCTAGATTACCTAGCAGAGTTACTCAGTAGTGGCCTCTCTCTCCTCTATTAAAATCCATGCCTCGGCCATCTCTGCTCATTATGATTCAGACCCACTCCTCTTCTCTCACCCTTTGATTAAGCAATTCCTCAGAGGAGCTTCTAATATCAGGCCTCCCAGAAGGCTTCCGATGCCACCCTGGGACCTGAATTATGTGTTAGAGAAACTAACCTTACCTTCTTTAGAACCTGCCGCTTCAACAGAATTGAAATACTTCTCTTGGAAGACTGCCTTCCTACTAGTTATCACCTCAGCCAGAATGGCTCGGAACTTCAAGCTCTCATGGCTGTCGAGCCCTTCATAATTTTCCATGCTGACAGAGTCACCATGAGGACTAACCCCTCTTTTATGCTCAAAGTGGTATCTGATTTGACCCTTTACCAGGCCATACACCTCCACACCTTCTTTTCCAACCCTCAAAACAAGGGAGAAAGAATTCTACACTCACTAGATGTGCACAGACAACTCGGATACTGTCTGGACCGTACTAAGCCATTCAGAAAAACAGACCAGCTTCTTGTAAGCTTTGTCCCAGGGGCAGAGGGGAGGCCCATCTCCAAACAAACCATTTCCAAATGGATTTCACAGTTTGTCCATTTTTTGCTACAGATTGCATGGGAAACCCATCCCTAAGTCTATCTGTACCCACTCCACTAGGGCTACTTCCACTTCCACTGCCTTCCTCAGAGGAGTACCTACCAGGGACATCTTGGAAGCAGTCACCTGGACCTCTGTCCATACCTTTACAAAGCATTACCACCTACCTCTCTTTTCTCAGTCTAGGACAGGGTTTGCCTCTGCAATTCTGCAGGGCCTCCTGACCTGTACCTCAGACTCAACCTATACTTCCACCCTTTTCCTCAGCTTTGGGAATCCTCCTACAGGTGATGACTGCAACAGTGAAACTCGAAGAGCATAGTACACCTGTGTACACTTACCATAAATGTAGATGTTCTAGTGTATTTACTGTTGCAGTCTTGCTTTCCCTTCCTCCATCCCCCATTTAGCATCTTCCCCCTAGGGGGACACAAGCTTCCCAAGGTGGCTTTTAGCCACCAGCACCACTTCTCTCTTTTCCTTTGTGCTTTTGACAGGTTAGGGCAAGAAAAATTGATGTAATGACGTTGGCTGCCTTGCTTTATAGCACTGATGACCTAACATCAGACTATAGGCGATGGCAGCCGGCACACAAAAACATTGACTCTGGTATTCGGTCTGGCCGAGGGCTACCACAGCAGGGATAACCCACAGGTGATGACTGCAACAGTGAATACACTCAAACATCTACATTTATGGTAAGTGTACACAACTGTACTTTGTAATGACTATTGCAACAGTGGTTTACTTGAGCATCTACTATAATGGTACTTTCCTAAGCAGTTGTACTTTTTCTTCTTGTACCACAATGCTTTAGTAGAGTTTAAAAAGAGAAGTTGCAACTGAACAGACTTCTTAAATCGACAGTGATGACCAAAATAGTGCCTGAAGAAGGCAATTCAGTTGTACTCTCTTGGTTAACAAATGGAAACTGACAAATGCATGATTGCAGAGAGACCACCCACCCTGGCCAGGACAAGTACTGCCTACACCTCTGAACAAATCCTCAAATCCTGTCTAAATTTTCATCCGTTGCTTTATGAAATTGCCTACTGCTATCATACAGATACGTGAGAATTGGATGCTAGTGACTGAGAAAGCACAAAGTACTCTCCTGGTGCTTAGTTATAAGGACTGTGCATCTGGAGATTAGACTTCTGTTTTTTTTTTTTTTTTTTTTTTTAGATATTATAGGAGGTTTCTGCTTTTGCTTCCAGTAAATTTGAGCAGGCATGTTTCAGGCAACTGCAGCAGGTGTTGATAGTTTAATTTGGTCTTAGATCTTCCATTAAAGGGCCTCATTCTCCCTTACTTCCATTATCTAGATCAGGTGAAGAAGTCAGAGATCTGTCCTTGGCTTACACAGGTAAAACTGATTCCTTAGTGGCCTAGGTAGTTGATATAAGTGCACTTTCCTTATGATACCACACAGATGTATGTCATGCGTGGGGAAGGCATGGGGGGTAAATTCTACACGCCGAAGTTTCTGTACTTTTGAACTGGCACTTATTTTTGTTACCTTTTCTACTTTACATTAATGTTTCCAACATGTATGGTATGGCATACTGTTGATAAACCGTAGTGCATTGCAGGTGTCCAGTACCAGTGAAGCATAAACAGCTTAGCAACATTTTCCTTAAAGTAGCAGCACCATGACTGCAGTTTGGTATCCATTCTTACTGTCTGTATTTCTCACATATTTTTTTAGCTTTACTTATTGGTGCTGGTTTGCTGTTATAGTTGCTTCTCAAATTATTTGATCTGTAACTCAAAGTCTTCAGTAGAAACCTGCTATTAATACCAAACATGAATATATCCCTTGAAGATCATTTGTTATTGTGAATACTGACAGACTCTGCTTTGCTTTTTTTCTACTCCACTCTTAACAGTATCCTTCATAGCTTTTCTGAGACATTACCACATGTACCAGTTTATGCTTCTAAAGTCTAGAGATCTGATTTGATTGGTTCTTTTGTTTAATGCAAAGTTCAATCTCATTGATATAACATCAGGGGTCTTACTTCATAGATTGTGTTTATACTGTTGTCATTCTTAACTGGCTTTTTTTCTTTGAAACTCCCACACATGGGTTAAATGCAGTCTATGCTGCCACATTTATTCATTTTCATTTGTTAATCGGAGAAGTTGAATGTGTGTAGAACTTCTTTTTAGTGGAGGTTTGGGGAGAAAAGTTCCATTGGTATAATGTAATACAAGATGCAATGTGAATTAACACAAGTAAATTGAATATTAGTGTCATCTTTTATAGTGCAGTATTAGAAAATTATAAACAGTAGCATGTTAAACTGATTCACATTACATAAATGTATATCGATTAAAAGAATAAAATCAGTGTTACAATAGATTCACACTGGTATGATCACAGTATTATGTTAAAATGGAATTTGTTATATGCAAGCATTTGTAGTGGAACAGCTGTAAACGTGGATGTACACGAGTAAACATATAAATACTTGTATAGGTTCATAGGTTCGTACTAGGCTATCTGCCCTAGGGCATTTATAAGCCTAGCCAGAGTGTGTGTGGCTTTCACCACCCCTTAGGATGAGAATACTAAGCCCATTTAGGGTTTAGTTTACTGTGCCTCTGTCTAGCAGTGACACAGAGATGACCCCCGGGGTAAACCTACGATCTCCCATCCACTCGTCAAAACTTCTCTTGAATAGAGTTAGTGAGGGGCTCTGCCTAACATGGATTGGGATTCTGTTCCAGAGTGTAGGGAGCCTCTGGGTTATGAATCTGTCCCTCCAGCACGTCCTATTTATTTCTGTGTTGAGGTTTAAGTCTCCTGCTCTCGTGGCTCTGATGGATTTGGATTTTTTGAGGTGGAGCATGTCCATTAATTCCAGATTGGACATGGCTTTGTACGTTAGGCACAGGTCACCTCTGAGTAGGCGGTATGCGACTGAATAGAGCTGGAGTTTTTTCAGTCGGGCAGCATATGACATATGTTTAAGACCCTTTATCCTCTTGGTGAGGAACTTTTGGAGTCTTTCCAACTGCTGCAGGTGTCGGGTAAGATACATCCCAAATGGGGCATTGTACTCAATCATTGGCCTAATAAGAGATGAGTACAGGGGCACAATGACCTCTCTTGATCTAGATGTGAAACCCTTCATGATAAGGTGGGCAATATAGAAGGTCTTCCTAACCACTTTGGCAATGTGAGTGTCAAATGAGAGGTTACTGTCAACCTGGGTCCCTAGGTCCCTGATTACCTCTTCCGTACTTAATGGATTATCACCTATGTGGTAATTTGTGGGTACCTTGTTTTTCCCAAAGGGTATGACTATACATTTTTTGGCGTTAAGCTTAAGGCCATGGCTCTGGCACCAATTATCCGTTTCTATGAGTCCTGTCTGAAGGATGTTTGTGTCCGCTGGAGTATCAATTATGGCGCCCAGTTTGCAGTCATCTGCGAACTTTGTCAGCCACAATCCACCTATGTTTGCCTGTACCTCGGAAAAATAAATGCCAAACAAGAGGGGTCCCAGGACTGAGCCCTGTGGGACACCGCCAGACTGGCTTAGAGTCTGACATAGCTCCAGCAACTCTGACCCTGTGGGTTCTGTCCTTGAGCCAGTTTGCAACCCATCTCGTGACATATGGGTTTACATTTAAGCTGTTGAGTTTGTCTATGATGCCCGAGTGTGGTATTGTGTCAAAGGCTTTTGCAAGGTCAAGGTAGGCTGTGTGAACTGCCTTACCTTCATCAATGGCCTTAGTGACGGTTTCAAAAAAGTCTACCATGTTCAAAAGGCAGGATCTGCCCTTGACAAAGCCAAATTGGGTAGGATCCAAAGTCTGTAGGTCCCCAATGTCTTTGTTTATGAGTTCCATAATGATCCTCTCCATAGCTTTGCAGACCAGGCTCGTCGAGCTTATGGTGCGGTAATTTCCAGGGTCCGTAGAAGCACCGCTTTTGTGAAGTTGGACCACTGTTGCCATATGCCACTCTTTGGGTATGTATCCTGTAGTAAGGCTAAGATTAAACAGCAGCCTTATGTTTGGGTTTAGTTCCTCTTGGAGTTCATGTAGCACACAGCCCGGGACACCGTCCGGTCCCATTGATGCTGTGTTTTTAGCTTTAGAGAGGGCGGCTCTCACCTGGGCATCTGAGATGTTAGGGAGGCTACACTCTGCTGGGATAGTTATTTCTCGTTTTGGGGGGGGGGGGGGGGGAGAGAGAAATTTGCACAATCTGCCAGAATGTTGGCAATGTCAGTGGGTTCAGTGTATTTATTGTCATTTTGGACTAACTCTGAGCATATCTGGGAGTTTCCACCCAGGTTTCTAACATAGCTAAAGAAGGCCTTGTGATTGTCTTTTGCGATTTTTCTCTCAAAGTTGGCCTTGGATGATTTTATGAGTGATCGTAGTTTTTTGCTAGTACTGATCAGAGATGCCTTCCCATTTAGGGATTTTGCTCTGTCATGTAGTAGCTTCCTCCTCCTGTTGTAAAGTTTGTTTATGGCTGGGGTCCACCAGACCAGGCGCCTGCCTTTGGGGGAATGGGTCTTGGTTTTATTTGGGATTGCATGATCCATGCATTCTTGAAGGTGCCCGTAGAAGGCATTTGCAAAGGATTCAGCAGTGTGGGTTGTGGTTTCCACTGGCCCAGGGACCTTGAAGGATACCACTTCAGTCTTAAGAAGTGTGAAGGTGGCTTTTGAGAAGTTCTTCACTGTGGTCTTTTGTGCAGGGGGTGGGGGCAGGATGTGGATTTCCAGTGAGATTAATTTATGGTCTGATCTTACCAATGAGGGATATACTTCCGGTGTGGAGCATTTTGTCCCCATGTTTGTGATGATCAGGTCTAGTATATTGTCTCCTCTTGTGGGAATGGTGACTAGTTGTTCCATCGCATTTGAGTTTATGAATTCTAGGAACCTTTGAGCTAGGGTGTTTGGGCTTGAGTAATGTTCCCAGTCTATGTTTGGGTAGTTGAAGTCTCCCAATATGATGGTATTTGGAGAGACATTCATACTCTCCAGTGTCTTCAGGAAGGCTGTGTGAGTTTCCTGAGCTTGAGAGGGTGGTCTGTAGCGTGGGAGTTAGGATGATCAGGTAGTATTAGGGTAATGAGCCCTTTAGGAGGTAGAGTAGTAAGTTATAGGCATAACAATTGTGATTGTGGGCATTAGTGGCATTCTGTGGCATCATTTACACCATGGCAGGGAAAATACCTGTTTCCTGAGTTCTGTTCTGTTTATCAAATTGTTTAGATCTCGGTCCTGACTCTTGGTGAAAAGTTCTCATGTTTGATGTTTAGAGTGTCCTTTTGCCAGATGAGAAAGGTGAGATCAGCAGCAGTATTGTCTCTACTGGTGAAAGTAACACAGTGTAAGGCCATACTTAGGTGGCAGTGATCTAGTCTGCTCACTTTCAGGCATCAGAGAGAGTGTCCTGACTTATTGCCAAGAAGATGGTGATGTTTGAAAGTTCTTTGCATGGATATTGGTGAGAAAGTCTCCTGTGAAGTCTCCAGTGTATACTGTATCACAGTCAAAAGGCCTTAGAAATGGAGGGTATGCTTCAGTCAAGCCATCCTAGATGAAAGCTCGTTTTTGAAATTAGTGTGTCAGCTTTATTTATGGCAACATTATCTTTAACTAGCAAGAGTTCAAGTTTTTGCAAGTTTTCCACTTTGATAGAGAAGGGGCTTGAAAAAGATGCAACTTGAGATGTGCTGTGTTGTAGTACTGATTCTTGTATCTTCTTGCCATGCAGAAGCTTGATTTCCAGAATCATTCACCATCCATAGCAGACTGACATCCAATGCCTGGACTTTAGGGTATAAGAAGGCCGTCCTTCAGCATCATCTTCATTTCTTTCTAGCTGTGCAGTCTGATGCGCTTCACATGTGTTCAGAACCCTCACAGTCCAACAGTCAGCTCTTTTTTCCAGGGAATTTCCTCTTCCAGTCAAATAAGTATCCATCTGGGGAATCTTCTCTATTAATTTAATGTTCAAAAAAGTCAACAATTGCTAAAAGTGTGAGAAGCAAGTCCCACATAAAAATTTTCACTTGGTTTGTCTGTTCTGCTTGGGACCTTAGCACACTGTATCTTACTGTCATGACAGTGCAAAAACCTTAAAAAGTAGGTCCAAGGTATTAGTCACCCATATGGAGTCTTCCTCTTCGGTTTCCCTAGTGGTGTTGCAGTACAATGCTACAGCAGGTCCTCTGCAATTTGTAGTGTCAGCTGGCATCATTCTGATGAAATGGAAAGACAGAGACCAATGACCCTGATGTTTCCGAGAAAGCTCTAGCTGTAGTCCTTAAGTCGACTGACACAAATGAGATGCCTTTGCAGCCACCCTGTGGGAGTCTGTCATGGTCTCCAGCCTACCTACAAATGTTACCATGGCACACACGTTCATCAGGTTTGAGGTTACTTAGCAGGCCTCAGCTTCTGACATCTGCGTCATGGGTCTCAAGAGAGGCATCCTGTCTACCGAAACCTTAACCGAAGTTGCAGTCTGACAGCAACCTCAGGTCATCCGTTTTAAATGGGCACCCAAACTGATGTAAACCACTTCTTTTTCTTCACCCCCCCCACACACACACACACACACACACACACACACACCTCCAACCACTTCTCAGATCAAAGCCCAAGGCCACCTAAGAAAAGCACAGGAATTTTTGCTTTCATGAAGTCTCGAGAGCCCTCCTGTAGTTCTGCTACTGAAACCTACCCATCCAAAAGAAGCAGGGAGGTATCCTATCTTCTGATGTAGATTTCTGTAGCTCAGAAGATGGGGAGGAGTTGTTCTACACTGGGCACCTGACCCGGCAAATTTACCCACATTCATACTCTGACACACACTCTTTTACCACCATGGAAACGTTCCTTTTGGGGATACCCTGCACAGAATGAGGGAGGTTTTCATTTGGGAAAGCAAACTTGTTATCACAGATTCACAATACTTACATGGAATTGCTAAGTTTGTTTTCCCCTAGCCTGCTGGTTGTTCCTCATGTACACGTAGTACTGGTTGACATCTTTGAAGACCTTGTTTTACATCCTGATTCTTTACTTCCTTAGTGTATGAATCTCCCAAGCACCTTTACAAAAATCCAAAGGCTGACCCTTCAGTAGTGTATACTGAATCCTCAAAAGGTGTACCTAGTAGTCATTGAATCCTCCACAAGATGAGAGCACCCTTCAGGCGGGTCTAATACAGACAAATGCTTGGCACCAAAGACTTGGCTTAAAACTCAATACCAAGAAATGCATTATAGTACCTTTGGGAAGTCTGCCACCCCAGGTAACTGCATCAGTAAAATAGCCTTAAAAGTTTATTTACTAGTATGGTATCTGGGAACTCGTCTAGAGATAGTAACCTAGACTTTCACCAACATGTTTCCAAGGCAGTAAGAAAATGTTTCTGTGTTGCTCAACATAAGCAAGGGCAATGCATCTAGGTCCAGAGAGGTCATCTTACCATTGTACTCTGCCCTCATCAAACCTATCTAAGTGTATGTCGCCAGGTTAAGGCTGTACTGCTGGATGCTCCAACAGGTAAGGGATTCTTCTTCAGACCTTCATTTGAACAAGTTTTCAAAAAGCTGGCTAAAAAAGGGAAGCAAAAACTGTAAAGGAATTTTATATGTCTCTGACACTAAGGTACAGTAGGAATTACCCTTCAAAATCTTGGCCTCTTCCCCTAGACAAGACAAGGGGAAGCCTCTCCATGGCAAGAGACGCAGACGTTCCAGGAGATAGCAGTTGTAATAGTTGCACAGAACAGGGAGCTCCAAAGAGCCCACCCAGCACAGAGATCAGCTGCGAGTATGTTCAATCCCCAGTGTCCTGTGCCCCTATGCACCCTCCCTTCCAAGTCTGTGGTTGGAAGATTACTCCTTCCTAACCCACTAGAAAAGCATTACTAGGGACCAAGTGGGTCCTCAGCATCATAGAAAAGGGGTATTATGTCCTGTTCAGAAAAATTCCATCCTTCTAGGACATTCCAAAACCACCAAAAGACCAGGAAAAGGCTTCTACTCAAGGATCTTTGTAGTTTCAAGAAAGGAGGGCACCTGGAGGCCCATCTCGGACCTCTCAACATCCCAAACTTCAGAATGCTTAATTTTGCAAAAGTTATTGCCCACAATCTTCCAAAATGCCTTCATGGTCACTGTCAATTTAAAAGGCATTTACCTTCATGTCCCCATGGCAGACATTCACAGAAGATGCAATTTGTAGCAACAGACTCACTTCCAACTCTGTGCTTTATCATTTGGGCTGTTCACTGCTTCCAGAGTTTTCATAAATTGTTTATTTCCTCTGATAGCACAGTGTAGAAGTCTTGGGAGTTCATTTTTATCCCTACTTAAACAACTGTCTCATTCAGGGAAAGTCCACAGCAGAGACCTAGACACATTGCAGATCACTGTAGACTGCTCTCGGAACATGGGTGTCACCTTAAATCTTCACATGTCACAAACTGTTCCTCAAACAAGAGTAATCCTCTTTCTGGGAGCCCTCATTGATTCAGTCCAGTAGAAAGTCTTCCTTCCCCAGGACAAGATAGCTATCCTGACAGGCTACCTAACTAGTCTACTTACAAAGCAACACATTCTAGCAAGGGAATTTCGAGGATTCTGGGGTACATGGCGTCCTGCATTCTCATGATACCACTTGCAAAGTTACACATGAGAAAACTTCATTAGTTCCTAAAAATACTTGGGAACAGCATCCTGAACCTTCTGGAAACCCTACTGCCTTTTCTTCCATGTCTGAAGAAGGAGCTTCTATAGTGGAAGAACACCATACAGCAGAACCTAGGGGTAAATTTCTTTACTAAAAAGAAGACAAGACCATCACCGCAGACAGTTCGGACATAGCTTGGGGGCACACTTAGGTTCCCTGAAAGTGTAGGACATCTGGACACCTCAGCAGATAAAACTGCATATATATCAGAAGGAGCTGTTAGTCTACTTGGATGTCTGAATAGACAATACTACAGTGATATGGTACATAAGCAAAGAGAAACTGTCCTACCCTGTATGCAGCCTTTTGAGGAAGATTTGGCTGCTAGTTAAAGAAATAGGGCTAACCCTCATCGCTGCTTATACTAGGGGTCAGAACACTACCCTGACAGATTCCCTAAGCAGGGATTTTCTAGACCACAATGAATGGATGCTGAAGAGAGAGGTCTTTCTGGATGTAATGCTACAGTGTGGAGGGGGGGGGGGGTTCCCTCAATAGACCGGTTTGCCTGTCACCAGAACAAACAGCTACAAAACTTCTGCTCCAAAACTCAACACACAGAGAGTGGGAATGCTTGCCCTCTGTTCCCCAGGATACTGACAAAAGTCAGGGTGGAGAGACCCAGCAAGATCCTAGTGGTCCCTTTCTGGCTGAGACAACACTGGTTCTTTGTCCTCTTGACCCTGAGCAAGGTGAGATTCTGCACATTAATGTACGAGGTAGAGCTCTTCAGCCAAGTCAAGAGGTCTGTCTTCCATCCTCACCTAACCACGCTCTGGTTAACAACATACTGAATCCACCACAACCACCAGGAAAATCCACAAGCGTTGAAATAAACACAAATTCCTGTGGTGCAGCACAACCACCCAAGACTAAATTATTAACCAAACTTTATTAAAACAATAAAAATGAAACTTAAGCGCTTTCATTCCAACTTTTATCACAGAACTTCATCAGAACTAAACTCACCTTCGAAAGAAACCCATTAAATAAGTCACTGATCACATGACCCAGCGTAATTAACCTGTTAAGAATTTCAACCTTAAGATGGAAGAAATGGATGGAGCATCATTCCATCCTGGCAAACGTGGCATTGTGTCATTTGCCACTGTAACTCTGTGCTAAATGTTAATCTACCACATAACCCTGGGGATCAGCAATAATTTGGTCTAACACAATAAAGTGGAAAACTATGATCCTTATTTGTAACAGTATGTCTATGCAATGCATTAGTTTTCTTGCTATTCTTAATGTCAGCCAGGTGGTCATAGATTCTGTTCCTTCATTTTCTATTAATCATTCCTACATAAAATGCCGGACTTTGGTCACAACAAGCCAAATAAACAACACAGCTTGACTCACAAGAAAAAATGGCCATTCACTTCAAAATTCATCCCTTTGACTAAAAATTCTTCACATATTTTTATATGTTTACACTGGTTGCAATGACCACACTTAAACATTCCCATCTCCTTTGAACCAGGGACCACCTTACCAGTATGCTTAAGTAAATTGTTAAAGGAGTGATTTTTCTTAAACACAATGGCTTATCCCCTGATTTCTCAATAACAGAAACGTCAGGCTTAAAAATATTCCAAAAAACAAGTAATCTCCATGGCATCCCCGAAGTCTCAAAACAACCCACTAAAGTGTAGTGGGTCTAAAAACAAAACAGTGTAAGAAACTTCTCTGTGTGGAAGATTTTCAGTCCATATATTTCTAGTTAATCACTGTATATTAATCAGATCAGACAATAGTAGTAGAAGTAGCGAATGTAAACTCGTCAAGTCAAAAAGTAATAATAGAAAATATATAATTCTACAGCATTACTAAGTATACGAAAGTAATCCAAGCAAGGCAGGCAGTCTGTTTCCAGTCGAAAATCCTTTATTAAGTACACAGACAAGCGATCCAAGTAAAACAAAAATAGAGTAATAATTTCCTCGCAAGCTTTCTGAATATATACATACTTTTTATCAGGCATGGGAGTGGTTTATTGTGCTGTAAAACAAAGTGTTATTGGTACACATGTTAAATTCACATCTCTTCCCCCATCAGTGTGACATTCGTGCTGGTCCTGCCCTACCTAGTAGCTGTAATAATAATATATAGCCCTAATGTACTTTAATGGTACATGTTATTTAACCAAATTATTAAGTAGATTATTAAGTCTGTGATTTTATACAAGGAAGTATACTACATGTCTGGAAATATATCAACCTTAGTTAATTTTGTGATCAAAAATTATATATAAATATATACATATACATTTTGCATGTAAAAATCAGTTTCTATTTTCATAACCTATTGTTAACAAAGATCGCTTTCGTCCTTCTAGACTTCTTCAGGTCTATGTACAAGAACCCTAAAAACCTATATAATTGTATAATTAGTTAGTATTGTTATTACCATCATTTTGAATTAAGTGCAAAAAAAGAGAACCAGGAAAAAAAAATAGATATATATATATATATATATATATATATATATATATATATATATATATATATATATATATATATATATATATATATATATATATATATATATATATATATATATATATATATGTATGATGATGGAAACAAAATATACACTTAAATTTCAAATGATTTAAAATGGTATTTAAAACCAATTTGTAGAAAAAAATAAAATACAATTAGTCATGTAAACAATGTGGCAATTTTCTAAGTTCCAGTGCACTTTTAATTGAACAGTAGTAGTTTAGTCCAGGCTTTCTAAAAGAGTTCAGCTTTAATTGCCACATGAGTTCATCTTTCTCCAGAATATTCGGGATGTCTCCTTCAAGATCACCCATGTCTATGCGATCCAGGATCTGGAACTTAAAACCTGTGTGTCTTTTATGAAGAGAAAGGTTTTTGGCTAGTGCATTATTTTTACATCCAGAGCAGATTTCTGACAGATGACATGAAATCCTTCGCTTGAGTTTATTTACAGTCTTGCCCACATAGAATGCATCACATTCATTGCACTGTGCCCTGTAAATTACTTTTTAGTGTTACAGTCACCCCTGCACTGGTTTTAATGATCTTCTTTAAATAAGGGCAATAAAAACTATCACCTTGCTGTATAAATATACAAAATGTACAATTAGTTTCACATCTTTTAGTGCTTTTCTCACATGGTCTAGGTTTAAATTCAACAAAACTTCTAATATTCCTGGCCTTCCTATAAACAAATGATGGGGCTTCACCTAAGATGTTAATCAGAAAAGGGTTTCCTGTGACAATGTCCCAGTTTTCTTCAGTAATATTTTTGATACTGTGATGATCCAAAGTGTATGTCAGGATGCAGCTATTTTTGCATTTGTTATTCTCTGTGGGATTACTTAACATTTTTCTACTGGGGAGGTTGAGTGAAGGTGCTTCAGTCCTTTTCAGTTCTATAATGGGTTCCAGGATGTTTTTTAACATCTAACTTTCATAGCCACTCACTAGAAAATCATTCTCTAAGTTGTTCAGGTTTCTCAAAAATGTTTCCATCTCTGTGGTAATTCAAGCTAATCTGTAGCCTTGGGATTTCACTACATTATACTTGGTTTTTGTAGGATGTAGACTTTTACTGTGGAGTAATAAGTTAACCCTTGTTGGTTTTCTGAATAGATCAGTGGTGATTCTGTTATTGTTGGTGTCCTTGGAAATCTGCACATCTAAGAAAGTGGTTGAAGTACAGCTATGGGAAGAGGTAAACTTCAGGAAGGGGGTTGTTTGATTGAGGTAAGTGATAAAATCTCCAAGCTGCAAGAATTCAGAGACTTTTTCTAAACTAGAGAAGCAACTGAAATGCATCCAGGGTCTCTACTGGGAACACATTTATTCACAACAAAGCATAGATAAGAAGAGACTACCCTGGGGACTTAGATTGAACTAAAGACCAATGTGGAAAAATATGGATGATTCACTTTCTAAGGAATGGGAAGATATTTTAGAGGATGCCAGCTACAAACTTATTCATCTGCTAGTAAGGAACAACCTTAGTGTGCAGGAAGCTACAAAGGCTGACATCACATCTTTAAAAACAACATTGGAAAATGAGAACTACAATAACCTAGATACTAAATTTGAGCTACTTAGAGTGAAAGGATATGAGCAGTCCATCAAAGAAAGAAAGATTAATAAAATGAAACGAGATCAACTGGACAAAGATGGTCCTGGGAGACTTACTAGGAGGTACAATAATATCAACAACAGCAGGAGAACCAACAACAGTCAAGGTTTTAGTTGTTATAGGGGATATAAGGGAAAATATAACCGTGCCAGCAGACCTCAACGGGATTTTCCCAGGGGAGATCCTTGCACAAAACCAGACAGGGGCACAATACAGGACCACCAGGAGACTGCCCCTCCAACATCTCATTCCCCACAATCCCAATCCCCTCTGGCTATCAACACTCCGCAGAAGCCTTTGACATCACAGAAGGATCAGGACAGGAACATAAGCCACAGCAGCAACCAGAACTGACAGAGAGTTCTACAGGACGAATTACATATCTACCAGGACAACCGGGACCACAGACAATCCAGCTACCAGGAGCAGCAGCACCATCACAGAGACCAGTTTCTTCAGGAAGACCAATATCGACAGCACAGACATTAATCACCACACCAATACCAGAACAAAAACTACGTCCACCTTCAGAGCCCCAGAGCTTGTCCCTCTTACCAAGGTCCCCCCATACCACAGCCACAGCGAGGAATACTACTACAACCCACTGAGATTCCAGAAAGCAGAGGAGGAATTTCAGAGGTCTCGTACTCTATCCACAAACTCCCAGGGAGACAGGAGAACCAAACAGTGGACAGGGGTGAGGGAAATACAATACCTGGGCAGTCCCGACTGGAACCCCGACTACAACCCAGGTCCCAGGCTCAGACAGAGGAAACAGCCACAATAACAGGTACAATAACAACAACAACAGGTACCACAATAACAGGTGCTCCACTTATCTGGAACCACTCTGTTAAAGCACTGACTGAAGAGGAAAAAAGTGTGTTGTCCAAAGGACTTGCTTTTGTACCAAGCTGCAGGAGTGAGGTTGCTCAAGTACTGATAGACCTTAAAATGTTTGTGAGGAAGCTCAACTTAAGGGTACAGTTTCATGGCAAAAGTAATGACACTGAAAATAAGCCTATTGATGAAAATATAAAAAGGCCTAGCAGCTATTGTCCACCACTACATCAAACACTAGCTGCTTTCGAAGTGAAATGTGAGATGGATATCAGGAAACTGCTTAAAAAACCACCAAAGAAAAAACTTTATAACTTAACACAGGGAGAAAGAAAAGCATTGCTTGAGCTAAGCATTGATAAATCCAGGCGTGTAATGAAGGCAGACAAGGGAGGAGGTATACTTGTGACTGATACCACTAGCTACAACCAAAAGATAGAGAACATGCTGGAGGATAACAGATTTTATGAGTTATTTGCCATGGATGACATAAAAAGAGCATATGATTTATGGAACACTAATCTCACCACATTATGGGAAGAAAAACTTATCACTGAAAATCTTTATAATTATTTATGGAGCCCATGCCAACGTTTACCTTACTTTTTTGGAATACCAAAGCCACACAAGAACAGAGAAGACCCACCTTATAGACCGGTGGTAGCAAGTGGAGGTTCCCTTACTGAAGCCACAGCCATTTACCTTGATTACTTACTGAAACCTCTAGCAGAAAAGAATAAGTCATACATAAGAGATTCAATGGATTTTTTGAAGAAAATAAAAAACATTACAGTGGAAGCTGACAGTATTTTGGTAACGTTTGATGTGGAATCCTTGTACACAGTGCTCCCTCACAATTACTGTATAACAGCAGCTATGGAGTCTTTTAAGAAACATAATCAGGGTACACAGGCGCAACTGCAAAAGTTAAGCAAGCTCATTAATCTTGTACTGGACTTCAATTTCTTTACTTTCAATGGCAAACACTACAAACAAAAAACTGGTATGGCAATGGGGGCTGCCATGGCTCCCAGCATAGCTAACATAGCCCTGGGCAAATGGGAGGAAGACTGTGTTAAACAACACAGACTACATGCAGCATATCATATGCTATTTACGTTTTATTGACTATGTCTTTATTGTGTGGGAAGGTGATACCTTGCAGCTTGGAGATTTTATCACTTACCTCAATCAAACAACCCCCTTCCTGAAGTTTACCTCTTCCCATAGCTGTACTTCAACCACTTTCTTAGATATGCAGATTTCCAATGACGCCAACAATAACAGAATCACCATTGATCTATTCAGAAAACCAATGAAGGTTAACTTATTACTCCACAGTAAAAATCTACATCCTACAAAAACTAAGTATAATGTAGTGAAATCCCAAGGCTATAGATTAGCTCGAATTACCACAGAGATAGAACCATTTTTGAGAAACCTGAACAACTTAGAGAATGATTTTCTAGTGAGAGGCTATGAAAGTCAGATGTTAAAAAACATCCTGGAACCCATTCTAGAACTGAAAAGGACTGAAGCACCTTCACTCAACCTCCCCAGTAGAAAAATGTTAAGTAATCCCACAGAGAATAACAAATGCAAAAATAGCTGCATCCTGACATACACTTTGGATTATCACAGTATCAAAAATATTATTGAAGAAAACTGGGACATTGTCACAGGAAACCCTTTTCTGATTAACATCTTAGGTGAAGCCCCATCATTTGTTTATAGAAAGGCCAGGAATATTAGAAGTTTTGTTGAATTTAAACCTAGACCATGTGAGAAAAGCACTAAAAGATGTGAAACTAATTGTACATTTTGTATATTTATACAGCAAGGTGATTGTTTTTATTGCCCTTATTTAAAGAAGATCATTAAAACCAGTGCAGGGGGGTGACTGTAACACTAAAAAAGTAATTTAAAGGGCACAGTGCAATGAATGTGATGCATTCTATGTGGGCAAGACTGTAAATAAACTCAAGCGAAGGATTTCATGCCATCTGTCAGAAATCAACTCTGGATGTAAAAATAATGCACTAGCCAAACACCTTTCTCTTCATAAAAGACACACAGGTTTTAAGTTCCAGATCCTGGATCGCATAGACATGGGTGATCTTGAAGGAGACATCCCGAATATTCTGGAGAAAGATGAACTCGTGTGGCAATTAAAGCTGAACTCTTTTAGAAAGCCTGGACTAAACTACTGTTCAATTAAAAGTGCACTGGAACTTAGAAAATTGCCACATTGTTTACATGACTAATTGTATTTTATTTTATTTTTTCCTACAAATTGATTTTAAATACCATTTTAAATCATTTGAAATTTAAGTGTATATTTTGTTTCCTATATATATATATATATATATATATATATATATATATATATATATATATATATATATTTTTTTTTCTTTTTCTGGTTCTCTTTTTTCCACTTTATTCAAAATGATGGTAATAACAATACTAACTAATTATACAATTATATAGGTTTTTAGGGTTCTTGTACACAGACCTGAAGAAGTCTAGAAGGACGAAAGCAATCTTTGTTAACAATAGGTTATGAAAATAGAAACTGATTTTTATATGCAAAATGTATATGTATATATTTATATATAATTTTTGATCGCACAATGAACTAAGGTTGATATATTTCCAGACATGTAGTATATTGCCTTGTATAAAATCACAGACTTAATAATCTACTTAATAATTTGGTTAAATAAGATGTACCATTAAAGTACATTAGGGCTATATATTATTATGACCGCTACTAGGTAGGGTAGGACCAGCTCGAATGTCACACTGATGGGGGAAGGGATGTGAATTTAACATGTGTACCAATAACACTTTGTTTTACAGCACAATAAACCACTCCCATGCCTGATAAAAAGTATACATATATTTAAAAAGCTTGTGAGGAAATTATTACTCTATTTTTGTTTTACTTGGCTCGCTTGTCTGTGTACTTAATAAAGGATTTTCGACTGGAAACAGACTGCCTGCCTTGCTTGGATTACTTTCGAATACTTAGTAATGCTGTAGAATTATATATTTTCTATTATTACTTTTTGACTTGACGAGTTTACGTTCGCTACTTCTACTACTATTGTCTGATCTGATTAATATACAGTGATTAACTAGAAATATATGGACTGAAAATCTTCCACACAGAGAAGTTTCTTGCACTGTTTTGCTTAAAAGTATTCCAGTATCCGTGGATACATTCCGATATATAGCTCTGCTATCAGCTGAAGAAGTTGTGATGAACAGTCTAGCCTTGTCAAACCTAACTTTATCAGAGGTAGGTGTTTCCCGGGATTGAATGATGCTACAGCCATTTCTTCTGTCTTAAGGTTGAAATTCTTAACAGGTTAGTAGGTTAATTATGCTGGGTCATGTAATCAATGATTGTTATTTAATGGGTTTCTTTCAAAGGTGGGTTTAGTTCTGATGAAGTTCTGTGATAAAAGTTGGAATGAACACGCTTGAGTTTCATTTTTATTGTTTTAATAAAGTTTGGTTAATAATTTAGCCTCTGGTGGTTGTGGTGCAGCACAGGAATTTGTTTATTTCAACTCTGGTTAACAGTTTGGAGGATTAGGTTTTGACACCAAGGAATGCCTCCTATCCCAAGGACTTGCTTTCCATTCTAAAGGAAGCAAGGAAGACCAATACCAGAAAATGATACCTGGCAAAATGGAATAGATTTTCCACTTGGTGTCACAGCAGGAACACCAACCCTTCTCAGGCAGACATCAACTGAGTATTGCAGTACCTGTCATGCCTGTTTAGGCAAGGACTTTCCTACTCTGTCATAAGTAGATGCTTCTGCCATTTCTTCTTGCTTGCACAGTGCTCCACCAGTCTTCTTGTATCCACAATGAAGCTTTACCTAAAAGGGTAATTCCCTTCAGACCACGCAGAAGAAACCCTTTTCCTGCTTGGGATCAAGGCAGAACAAGTCCATTACTCCTTGGATGTGCACAGGCAGATTATTTGGAGACCGGCCAGATAGAACCCAAACAATTTCAAAATTATGTTATATTACTCGCACCATGAACAAGATCTACCTGTGCATATTAAATCCCACACCACCAGGCATGGTACAACTACCGCTGCTTTCCTCAGAGTCCTTACCCAGGCCAACTTAAAGGTAGCCAGATGGAAGTCAATGTTATAATACATACTTCCCACCCTCCAACCCCTCTGTCTGCTGACAGCTTTTCTGCCCCTTGCTGGGTATAAGGGGTAGAGGTGTTCTGTGTAGATAGTCCTCTGTGGATAGTTCTCTTATATCCATCATCCCCTCTCTGCCTTCCATCTTTTTCCTCTATTTCACTCAATTTGAGACAACTGGGGGGTTGTGCTGTCCTCAGACAATCACAGTCCATGTTCACTGCTTAGAAAGACCTGACAGTGATGTTGACTGACATACCCTGATCTCCATCGGCTAGGGATGATGCAAAACTCTGGTAACTGGACTGGTTGTGGGATTCTGCGTGGCACGAAGACCCAAGAATCAGTATTGCTACATTGATCTACTTGAACATCTACAGCTGTGGTAAGTGGTACACAATTGTACTTTCCTGGTTTAGAGGGTCCTGGGATATAGGCAACACTCATTCCCTGATGGATCAGCCAATGTGTGCTTGCCACCTCTCTCATCCAAGGGAGCGACCACTTGAATCACTCTGCTTTGGGCATTTATCTAGTCAACTAGTTGTTTCATTACCATGTAAGTGGACTGGTACAGGGATTCTTTTCAGCCATGACCTGGGCTGTAAGGTACAAACATTGTACACAGTTGTATGGTGCAAAATATTATGTGGACTGTCTTGAAGCAGTCACAGTCACTGTAAATTCTCTACCTAAGGCAAAGCTGATAGCGTGTTATACAACAGAAAAAAAATATAAAATGCAAATATGTGTTAGCTTAATTTTTGAAGAGAAGAACATGTCAAAAAGTTAAACAGTTTTGGTTAATATGCAAGTTCAGCTGCTAAGATTATACACTCCTTGCTCAGCTTGCATGCACTCTGGGCCAAGGACTGTTCTGCCAATATCTTCCTTCATGGGCTCAGTTGCATTTGATAGCCTTGGCTGAGGAAGATAACACAACTTTTCCTACACCAAGACATGGTGTTAAAGGGTTCAGGTGCCTAGGCAGTGAGACATTTCCCTGTGGTACATTTGACTGGGGACACAAGGCTGAAGGGTCAGTTAGCTGTAGAGAAATATGGCTGTTTGCAAATTCCCTGTGGGCAAAGAGAAGAATGTGTTGCCATGCCCACAACTTCAGTAACCAAATGCACAGGGGGAAAACAATGTCCATGGTCCCCAAGGGAACATGAGACAGCAGGCAATATAGCAGGCATCACAGCAGCAGGCTGGCTAGAGGGCATGTCAGTGGCAGTAAAAATGTAGTGCACAATGGGCAGTGCCTTTATAATTGGTGTGTGTGGACCACTACCCCCCTTCACAGTGTCTCGGGAACATTAGATAAAACGCATACTGGAGCATAAATGTGACTACAGCAGCATGCAGGATTTCCTTCATGCTATAGTACACTTCTACATGTTGTAGTTATATAAGTATGTACTGTACACTGAGCACAACACTCATTACTTCATCTACCTCCATGCACTCAGTCAATAAAGCTGTGGGCATGGCAATGTGTGCTTCTCTTTGCCCACAAGGAATTTGCAAACAGCCGTATTTCTCTGCAGCTGAATGTCACTTTAGCCATGTGTCCCCAGTCAAATGTACCACAGGGAATAATTTCTTTAAAAGGCAGCAAGCCCTCTGAATTTGAATTGACTGACTGATCCTGCCTCAGCCTCCCCTATTTTTCCTACCAGCCTCTGTCACCATCAAAAGAAGAAAATACTTTTTCAGAGACTGAGTAATGCACTTGAATATCACACAGCCTTTCCCTTCTGCTGCTGGCTGAGTCTCTCAGGAGAATGAGTCTGCTGGCCCAACATTTCTGATCCAAAGTAGTGTTCTGAAACTTCTTATGGGTGGAGACAGTTTGTTTGCCCTAGTTTGAAGGTACATCACAAAGTAGTAGCAGATCAACAGTGTAGTCCTGGTCAGCCAAATTCTAGAGCTGTTATGTGCTCCTGTAGGAGGAGTCTTGCTAAAGCTACCAGGGTGCTTCTACAGAGCTCTTGGAACAGACCCGGGACATTCTTCTTGGAGGGGGCTGTACAATCTGCTTCCTTGGGAGAGGGGTTGTATTATTACTCGCTCTTTCTGGTTCTGAAGGGGACAGCCAACTTCTCTTCTAGCCTTGACCTCAGCATATCTAGTATGTCGGGTTCCGGTTGGTGATTATCCAGGAGACATGCTGATGTCAGAGGACACCAGAATGGTGTTGCTTTTCGTTTTGTTTGTTTCTTGGTAAATCATTGTCTGGGATCTTCCCAGGAAGCTCCTTTGATTCACTTTGGATCAGTACTGCTTTTCAGTACATAGTGCTGCTGTCTGGAATTTCCTCAAAAAACTCCTTGATAATACCTAGTTGATGCTCCCATGGGTGCATTCTTGGGGGAAGGATGATCCGTAAACTGGGAGAAGTCCTATCTGATCCCATGTCAGATGATTACCTTCATTGGCTTTGCTGTTCATTACCTGTTGCTTTTGTCCTTGTAGAGGATAGCCCAGATAATCATGAATTTGCAGCCTGAGTGTGGATACAGTGGAGGATTATGGCTTAAACATTAAGCACTTTGTGACAGACAGTTGTCTTGATTTTCATGGTGTCGTTTGCACTCCTTAAAATTAGAGCTTTGTAGTGGACTTTGGTGTGCCACTGGTTGTAGAGCTTGCACTTCCCATGGAACTCCTGGTACCACACCCTGCCATCAGGCCTTGTAGTGAACAGTTTCCAACCATCTCCTAGTGTGTCCCCCATTTCTGCAACCAAATTATCTGCTGGCCCTGGTGATGGCTACTTCACTGGTAGAGTGTGGAGTGCACTTAGACTTCTCCATGGTTCAGAGAGTGGTCTTTCCTGAAGAGGAGGCATTACATCATTTGACTGCAATTGTGTACAGTCCAAACCCTAAAGGCTTTGGATGGTAAACTGATTCTGAAGTCTGGGGCCCGCTGAATTGGTTCTGCAAATCCTTCTGTTGTATGATATATAAGCTGAGTGAAATATGGTCATACATACTTTGCAGTGAAGCAGTGACTACCTGACAATGTACCAGAGATAGAGGTGTCACAGTCGCAGCATTTTATATCCCAGTCAAAGTGAATGTACTGACAGACTTGCTGAGCTTTTCTGAAGTGGCTGTACAAACCATTTCTGATCCTGATCTTCCAGTAGTGAGACACTCCAGAGATCTACCTGCTCACCACTTCCTTGGGAGAACACTGTACTCCCAGTCTTTTGCTTTACACATCAAGGTTAAGTAGGAGTTTGTGGGGATACATTGTTTGCCTCATGGCAAGGGATATTCCTGTAGTCTCTCTGAATCTGCAGCTCATAACATAATGCAAAAGAGACTGACCAAACTGTTATCTTTGCCAAGCCCATTGTGATGCAGATTGATGTGATTTGAGGCTGTTCATTTCTTGGAAACGCAAGAAATGTCTGCCATTTCACAACCAAAGAGTTGCCTGTTTTTGGAAAGCTGTAGACCTAGTGATCACACCACCTCTGTCAGTATTGTGTGAGTAAGGCTATTGTGAAGCATTCCTTCTTAGTAAATGACAGATGAAAGAGGTTTTCCATTTCTATGCAGCATTGCCTGATATTGCCTTGCTTCCACTTTGCCAAATGGAAAAGGTTTTCCATTTGAGTGCAAGTGTATCTGATAGTACCTTATTTGGTCAGTTTGTATGTGATTCTTAATCATTGGGATCACTCTTAAATTAATATTCCATAGTATGAGCTTTATTCTGCAGACATGCATCTCTGCCTGTCAGAATTCCATAGCAGGAGTGATTTCCAGTCCTATGACATTGTGTTACACGTCCGCTGTATAGATCGCTGTTGGAGTAACCTAACCTAAATGACTCCTACCTTCGTGACTGGCCAGTATACAAAGCTAAAGGTCACCTTGCACCCATTCCAACTGCCAGGAGCTCAAGTGGAGCTTCATATACACAGCCGGCCTTAGGCATAGGCGAACTAGGCGACCGCCTAGGGTGCTATACAACCGGCCTCGTAAAGGGCGGAATTTTATATATTTATTTATTTATTTTAATGAATGTATTTTTGTTATTTTGCAATCTTCTTGGTGCCCTGTCTCTGAGTGAAGGGTGCCGAGAAGATCACAAAATAACAAAACCATAGGGCGAAGGGAAGGGGGAGCGCCCCCTCCACTTTCATAGCATCAGGCTGGCTTCAACAAGTAAAAAAAAAAAAATTCTGCCGTCACGCTTGGAACTTAGTTCAGTGAAGAGAGGGGTTAAAGGGACAATCCCAGTGTTGAAAATTAACACCCACTTTAATTACGTTATGTTTATTCCCACCCACAGTGTCAATTTACTTTGAATTTACTTTGAAACTCTGCTATCTGGCATAATTTAATTTGTTTAATCCAAATTTATTTACCAGAAAAAATGTTTAAGGGGAGCATAGTAAGTATTGAAATGAAGACTGTTACGCAAAAATATGGATATTGGATATATATGATTTTATTTAACATGAAAACATTGTTTTAGTGAGTTGCCGTTACCGCAATCGCAAGTATTACGCAATCACGTTAACTAACTTCTTCCACAGACCAGACGTTACATTCTTAGCATCAGCTGATAATAATTGTTATTCTAGTGCAAATTGGTAAGTCTGGAGCATTAACTTGTTAATAACAATGCTTCAGGCTTAAATTTTGCAAGAATTAATACACTCGCAAGTCTTTGCTGCTCTGGCTTGACCAACAGGTGTTGTCATGACAGCATTACACAGACACAGCCAGGCAGTGGTTTGAGTAGCTGATCGCTGCTGCATTGTTACTGTATATATCAAGATGTACATTTATATGTCTTTTACAGTTTCATAGTGTTTCACCTAGACATCATTTTTAAGTTTATGGTGAGCAGTTTCTATTGCTGCATTTCATTTACACTGCCAGACGTTTCCATGATTCCATTTCCCATACTGGCAAAATGGCACTAGATATAGAAAAAGCAGACATTTCCACAGTGATAGTGTTTCTGCATTATCTTTTTTACATACATATTGTTTAATAGGAAGACAGCAATTACTAGGCAAGTAAGTCACAGAAGCTTTTGTACTTTGCAGATACATGCTTTTATAATGTACCTCCTGCTTTATAAAGGCAGAGCAGGCGCATTTGGTGATGAATTTGTGGTTGTTCATCCAATCATCCAGGTTCGTCATGAAGGAGATGAGGGTGTCTCTCTAGGTAACATATAAGGGTAGTTTATTTCTAGAGATAGTGTAAACTTTGGGTAATATATCTATAGCTCCAGTGTGTTTTACTTACAGGTTGGTGGAGATTTCAATTCTTAGTTCGAGTGTTAGTGAAGCTGTGTATGTTGCTTAGCTGCAAGACAACAAAGAGAAGTGGATAATTCATCGTACAGAATGTAAGACCTTGATCTAAACAGAAGACTCTTTTAGAAACTTATAACAAATAATGGGCTTTAAACCTGTCATGGTAGCTAAGGGTCTTTAGCCAGTGATCTTTTTGTTTATGATGCACACTGAGCCCTTTCTAGCTGTGTGAAGTGTCAGGACAGGGGCATACAGAGGGTGGTATTGTACTTTATAATTGGTCTGATTAGACTACAGTACAGTTGAACAATAACTTCTTTTCATTTGGGTGAAATACCCTTAGATATCAGTTGTGATAAATAGAATAATTTCCTAACTGCTAATGGTACATGGCAGTCAAAAGGGAGTTGCAAGCCATTAAAATATATTTCCTAATTGTTGAGTTCAGTGTATCTCTTGAAAATGGATATCATATCAGAATGAAAATGGCAACATGGAATGCTATAGTTTTATAATACAGTGTACCATGCATTTGATGAAGCTTATGATTAGGTTTGAAAACATACGGAGTAAAAATCCTTTGAAGGACATTAAACTTATGTGTGGTGTTTCCCCTATCATGGTACCTTTCACACTATGTGATGCATTTTATTCATAGTCCTCCTTTGTATTGCCTTTTGCTGTCTCTGGAGCTACAATTTCTCTTACTTTTCATATTAAATTACTGTTCTATGACTTGAAAACGGCAGAAGTAGATGGGGCAACCACTTAGTCTGATATTATATATATATATATATATATATATATCAGCCACCAGCCCTCTGTGATCTATTTGCTTATCCAATCTCTGCTGGCTGGCAGTTGTTCTCAGATCACTGAGGCCATAATCCATGCTCCATCAAGTTTTTTTTGCTATGCAGATATAACCCCTCTGCTGAGTTACCTATGCCACCATGTCAGTGCAGGAACCATTACACCTTTCTTATGCAAGTGCAAGTGCCCATTCTCATGTACCTACAATGAAGGCTACCACTTTTGGAGCTTGGTGGATGAACACCCATCCCTTGGCCATTTTTGATTTTAATGTTAAGTAGGAAGAGTGGTAGAAAGGGTTGCTATATAGAAAAGGATATAGGTAATAAAGGGTTAGGGTGTTCAAGCATACAAATTAAAACAAAGTTACCTAGGTGAGGCGCATGTGTATGACCATGTTTGGTTTAGGTGTTTTAGTAAGGGCTTGAAGCTGGAAAACTTCATGGTCTGTTGTAGGTATGTTGGGATGGTGTTCCATAGTTTAGATACATAATTAAGAGTACAGTGAGTCACCTGCTGAGTTATTAGACTTTTTTTTTATTACTAAGAGCTTACTGGTTGAGCAAAAGTCTCTTCCTGGAAATAAGTACTGCAGGGTATCTTTTAGTGCTGGACATTTTTCTGTTGCAGCCAGCGGGGTATTTTACAGTCATTTCCCAAAAAGATGAGAAATGCAGTAACAGGTTGCTCTCAATAGGTGCTAGGTGCACACAATGTGAGCACTGGGAAGTCAGTACCAGCATACTGGCATTCTACAGATTTTATTAATTTTATTGTTTTATTTTATTTATTTGTTTACTTTATTTATTTATTTGTTTTGCTAAGAGTATGACAGGGAGGTGGGAGTTGCTCCTGTAATCCAAGTGAGGGGACTTGGAAGTGCAATACTAGCGTACTGTCATTGTGCCACTCTCTATCTCTCACCTTTTTTTTTGTTGTTGTTAAAGAGTCTGTGTGTTCTTGCTTGTTGTAACTTGTTTTGAGCTAGATAAGGATGATCACAAATGCTAATTACACTTGTAATATTTATGCTTAGGCTATAATAAGGATTTTATTCTGTCTTTTACCTTTTACTTATGCATTTATTGACTTTTTACTTTATTTTTGTAACAAGTATCATGTAACTCCAAAATTTTACTTCTTATCTCCACATAAACTTATCGCCAGATCTCCAGGCTGTATTTATGTAGACATATTGCAGTTACTATATTGCATTCTTGTGTGTGTGTGTCTGCATGTGTCTGCGTGTGTTTGTCTGTGTGTCTATCCACTTCTCTATCTATATATATATATATATATATATATATATATATATATATATATATATGTACATACATAGATATAAATTATCTTTTATTTTTCATCTATAGTTCATTGTCTCTCTAATGCTTTATTTTATTTCATCTCTACAATACTTTTGTAGTATACATTATCTTGTCAATGACATTGTATGATGTGAACTTTATCTCACTAAAACTTAAGCTAATATTGAAATTGTTCAGTATTATACAATGCCATGTCCAGACAGATAGATAAACAGATAGATTGATAGACAGATAGATTACTATGGCATACACTCAATTAATCATTGTTAGGTCAACATTTTCCCAGCTTTACTATCACATAAACAACATGATGCACTGAATAATTTCCCAAGTAAAACAGTCAAGGATATATAGTTGATTACAGTAATGTTCCACTAATGTATTACTTTTTCAAGAAGTGCACCTTTTGCTTGTGGAAAATACCAAGTTAGCTAGAAATGGTTATATGTCATTACCAGCTTCTGCTCATATATAATTGGGGCATGGTTGTTGTAATACATAAAAGAGCACAACATATTTAAGTTGTAGGTACATCTGAAGGCTTCAATGGGGGCTCTCTGCTACAATTTTCAGATATTACTCTAGAATTGTAAAGTGCATGGAAAAATGTAAGCAGATTATTATACTATTAACATTTAGCAGGGTGCTTTATTTATAGTAGGTAAATTTAACTCTTTGCCAAGATAAAAAAGATTAACATGGCAAATATAGGACATCATTAACAGGAAAACTAACTTGCCTTGGACAGATGTGAATAAATTATTACAAAGCAAACCCATAATTTGAAAATAAAGGTTAATTATAGAAGTTTTGAGTGACCTTTTATGGTTGACATTTTCTGAAATGGGTAGTTATTGATTCATTCATTTTCTTTCATTGGTTATTAAAAGAATGTTTAAAACTACAAATTTAAAACCCATTCTAAAAGGTGGTGCTGTATTATACAAGGAATATAATTTAATACAATCAGGAAGGTGAATCAAAGAACAAATACGTGTATTCAATGCCCTAAAAAGCGTGTGCAAGTAGCCTGTTTTGAAAACAGCCCAAAGGTAAACTTAATCCTCCACTGGCCAGATGCATTTTCTATGAATCTGGGTTTTCATGTTATTTTTATGAATGTGAGTTTTGCCGTTTCAATGAGTATGAGTTTCAAGGACAGAGAAGTTTACTGCTCATGCTAAGTCTGTGTTCATTCCAAGACTGTATTGTTTGTTTAGCAAATTGCTATTTGTGTTTGTGTTATTTTATTTCAATATCTGTAAACATTGTGGAAGTAAATAAGAAAACAGTATGCACACTGATAGATTTGAACAGTGTGTATGGTAACTGGTGAGAAATAGCCAAGTAATGGAACACTGGAATGGCTGGGGAGCTGGCTGCTGCTGGAGGGTAGAGGTTGGTGCAAGAGGGGTTGCTCTGGGGGGGGGGCAATCTGTTACCCTGCCTAGGGCCCTATTTGACCATGATCCAGTTCTGGTATTTAAAGTAGGAATTAAGTACACAAAAGTAGTTGCAGTTTAACTACATTACAAGGTATCTTTTTCTTCTTATGCATTTAAATGATTTAAGGAAATTACTGAAGTGGCTTTTTTGGAGAGTGACCTACATGTGGGTGTGGCTCAAATAGGGATGTTTTGTGAATATGTTGTGGGTAGGGTGCAAGGGGCACTGGAGCACTACTTCGCCTAGGGCGCCATTTCAGCTAAAGCCGGCCCTGTTCATATAAAGAGCATTGGAACACAAGAATCTGCAGAGCTTTTTTTTTTTGCCTTTGTGGAGTGCTCCTTTTGCAAGCCCTGTGGAACATTCAGCTAGCAATCCTTCAAAGATAGGCAGATAAGTCCCCTTTGGGGAAAAAACCTTCCACTGGTTTTATTTTTCTGAAGAAAACTTGAGTTTTTTTCTGGATGAAGTATATAGCTTAGTCAGGAAGCTTATTGTTTTTGGACTGTCATTGCCTTTCTAAGGAAGCACATCTGTAAATGCTTATGCGAGCATTTTGTGTGAAAAATTCTGTTTTCTGACAGAATTTCTACTTGCATTTTGTATATTTCTGTTTTGGGGCAGGTTACTGTGCCTCTGGAGAACTGTCAGTGGTTTACTTACTTCATAACCACTTGATGTTTATCATGTTTCACTGTTGCAGTCATTACACTTGGGTTATCTTGCTGACAGGCTACCCGCAGTCGGCCTGAATTCCAAAGTCCTGGTTCGGCATCGGCTGGCCGTCGCCTCCTCCCTGACGTCAGTGTGCCAGGGGTGTACAAGATGCAGCTGACTCCATTTTCTTCAGTCTTTCTTGCCGTGCGGTGCCCGAAGCAAAAGCAGTTGGTAAGTGCCAGTCGGCCGACTCCTGAGATTTTCGAAATTGAATTTCAGATTCGAAGTCCTCAATAAAGCTAAGTACCCCATTGGGGAAAGTTTTTTCTTACTCCAGACCGATGTCAGAAAAAGTTAATTGTATTTCTTGTGGGAAGCAAATACCTCATAAGGATTTTTATTCTTACTGTATTCCTTGCTTAGGCCCTGACCACGACGTTGCTAGTTGTCGGTTCTGTGCTAGATTTAACCAATGCACTATTAAGCGTCGGTACGATTTTGCTTTTCATTACTTTGGCCGAAGGTTTAACTATATAATGCCGTCGGAACAGCCGACGACCGGAGTTCATAAAAAGCGCAAGGAAAAAGAAAAGGACAGGCATTCGAGGTCCAAAACCGATGACAAAGCCTCTTGTAGGCCAGTCGAGGGGTTCGCCGGTTCTCAATGAGGCACTTTCGCAGCCCCTGACACCCGCTACCTTAGAGCCACAGGCCGCCTCCGACTCCCACGTGGAGACAACTAGGCCTCTGGATACTCAAGGTATTGGGCCTTCGGAAACTAATCCCACAGATGGATCCGGAGCCAATGAGCAGGCATCGGCTTCTGATGGTGTTTTCAGACCTACACAGCTTTATATCAAGCCAACTTCAGCATCCAAGACAAAGACTAAAACAGCTTTAAAGACAAGGAAACAAGTACAGCATTCTCCAGGGCAGACTTCCATGCCTAAGAAACATGCTCAAAATGGCCGAAGACCTAATTACTTTGATCAGTGGTTCCCATCCCCCTCCTGATAAGAGGTCTAGGCCAGACACTGAATACGATTCCTCTGATCGTTTCCATTTCCTCTGACTCCTCTTCAGAACAGGGATATTCTATTCCTCCCTATGAGTATTCTGATGCTGAAGAATCTATTCCTTCAGCTTCTCTTCCTGAGTATTATTCCTTTGGGGAAACCCTGCATACCATGAGGGAGCATGTCCACTGGGAGAACCAAGATTACTCAGAATCTAAGAAAAGGCTCAGAGACTTTCTTCTACTACCTCAGCACAGATCTCTTGCTATTCCACCTGTTCTAGACATTGTAGATGATGTATTTTCAGAGTCCGGACTGTTTCCCGACTCTTTACCTCCTGCACCTGTTAAGCCAGACAGATACTACAGGGTTCCAGATTCTCCTAAATTTCTATATAAAAACCCTGCTGCTGATCAGAAACTATATCTCAGGGTTCCAAAGGGGTCAAGACCTCTACTGCAAAAAACCCTGTCCCCTCAGATAATGATTCTAGGACACTGGACAGGTGGGGGAAAAAGGTTTACACTTCTGCTACCTTGGCTGTAAGGGCTTTAAATTGTCTGTTTCATATGCTTAAATATCAGCAATTCTTAATGTCATTACTAAAACAGAAAATGTTGACAAATTCTGAATGTTCTGAGAAGAAGGAAATGCAGGATTTATTGCATGCAGCTAAACAAGTGGGAAAGCATACTTTGCAATGTGGTTATGATTCACTGGAGGCCTCTTGCAGGGCCGCTGTTACAGGTTCTGTCATTAGAAGGCATGCTTGGTTAAAGGAACAGAATCTGCCTGATCATGTTGAAGCAAAATTATTGGATGCTCCATTACAGCATGATACTTTGCTTGGTGTTAAAGCAGAAGAGGTGTTGAAGAAAATGGAGGATAAAGCTAAATCTATGCAGACAGTAAAGGATTTCTTACAGGTACAGCCACCCAGATTTAGCAGGAACTGGCCTAAGAATTGGTCCTTTCCAGTGTCAGACAGGCCACAAAGAGGCAGATACAGACGCCCTAGAGGCAGACAACAGCCCCAGGGCTCATACAGGCCCAAACAGTGGGATGCTTCTACCTCCAAAAGCGGAGAAGACAAATCACAGCCTTGTAGGAAACAGTCCCAATGACTTCCCTCTGCCAATGCCAAGCACTTATCTTTTGTTAGCACCCTTAGGGGGAAAGCTAGCACTTTTTTCACAAAATTGGCACATGATCACCCAGGACAAATGGGTCTTAAATATACTCTCTCAGGGCTACAGGTTCCACTTTCACACCCTTCCAAAGGCAAAAGGTATGCCAGACCTGCCACACAATCAATGGGCAGAGGCACAAAAACAAGTATCATATCTCATGAACATGAGGGCTATTCAACCAGTGCCACAACAAGAGCAGGGACAAGGATTTTACTCAAGACTTTTCTTAGTACCAAGAAAGGACAAAGCCTGGAGACCAATTCTGGACCTGTCTATTCTAAATACTTTTCTGGACGTTCCAAATTTCAAAATGTTGACTCTGCAGCAGCTTCTGCCCATGCTGGGCAAGAAGGCTTGGCTTGTAACTTTGGACCTCAAAGAGGCATACCTGCATTTCCCAATCGGACAATCTCTTGTAGAAGATACCTCAGATCCATAGCTGGCTGACTACCAGTTCTCTGCACTGCCCTTTGGCTTATCTACTGCGCCCAGGGTCTTCACACAATGCCTGGCACCAGTAATTGCATTTTGCAGACAAAGAGGGGAATTCAAATATATCCCTACTTGGACGACTGCCTTAGTCAAGCAGAGACCAAAGACATTCTACTAAAGCATCTGGCGTTTGTAAAAAGATTACTAATTTGCCTAGGGTACACAGTAAACTAAAAGAAATCAAAACTAGTACCCTCTCAAGAGATATTATTCCTGGGTGCAAGCTTAAATACAACTGCCCAGATGGCTTATCTCACGCCAGACAAAGGCAACTGACTTCTTGCTTCGAAAGCATGGCAACAAAGACCTAGTTATCTGCAAGAAAAATTCTGCAGGCTCTGGGCTTCATGGCATCCTGCATTCTGCTAATTCCATATGCAAGACTGCATATGAGGAAGCTACAGTGGTATCTAAAAAGTGTTTGGACTCAACATTGCCACAACCTGGAATCATTAATTTCACTCATTCCCTGCCTGCAACAGGAGTTTTGATGGTGGGCACAGGCCTGTCACCAGAACAAGGGACAGCCATCCACTTTACCCACAGCCAGGCAAACACTAACAACAGATGCATCAAATTATGCCTGGGGGGCCCACATGGCAGGAAAATGTATTCAGGGCACATGGCCCGCAGGCCAAAGGCATCTTCACATCAATCAAAAAGAGATGCTAGGTGTACAAAATGCCCTGACAGCCTTCAAGGACCTACTTCATCCAGGACAGCTGCTGATAAAGACGGACAATACTACAGTCATGTGGTACATAAGCTGGGAGGTACACATTCTTACCCCTTCTGCAGACAAGCCATGATTTTGTGGAACACCGCATTGACTTACCAAGTACACCTGCAAGCACAATTCCTGCCAGGAAAAACAAATGCTCTGGCAGACTAAGCAGAAACCTCATGGATCCTCACGAGTGGAAACTAGATCCACAAATCTTCAACATGATAACAAGGAAATGGGGATGCCCAGACATAGATCTATTTGCCTCCCCTCACAACTGCCAACTACAGAGATTCTGCACAAGGACTTATCACAAATAAGCATGGAAAGTGGATGCTTTGTTATTCAGCTGGAATAACCTTACAGTATATGCCTTTCCTCCACTGCCTCTCCTCCCCAAGGTACTCCTCAAGGTCGGACAAGAGAAGCCACAAATGAGACTGATTGCCCCAGATTGGCCACGCCAGCACTGGTACCCAATCCTAAGGAACTTGTCTCAAGGCCTAGCCTGGACATTGCCTCAAATTCCTCATTTACTGACCCAACAAAACAATCAGATCCTGCACAGCCAGCTCAGAACCCCAAATCTAGCTGCATGGCGGATAGTGTAACCATTCCGAATGCACCTCTCTCTAAAACGGTAGTGGATATTATTTTGGAGGCCAGGAGGCCCAGCACCAGAAAATCTTATGCAGAAAAATGGAAGAGATTCTGTGCTTGGAACCAGGCACAAGGAATTGACACGCTTGTACCAAATATCCCTCAGATTTTACAATACCTAACTGAGATGCTGGACAAAGGCCTCTCCTTCTCATCAATTAAGATTCATGCCTCTGCCATTTCAGCTCATTACAATACGGACCCACCTATTTTTTCACATCCATTGCTTAGGCAGTACCTCAGAGGGGCCAAAAACATAAGACCTCCAAGGAGAGCACCAATACCTGCATGGGACCTCAGTTTTGTCTTGGAAAAACTCACTGCCTCCTTTTGAGCCAGCCAATACAGCTGAGATAAAATTCTTATGGAAAACAGCTCTGCTCCTAGCAATAACTTCAGCAAGAAGAGTCTGAGTTACAGGCATTAATGGCTGTGGAACCTTTTATTATCTTCCATCCGGTCAGGGTTTCTCTAAGGACAAACCCAACATTTATGTCTAAGGTAGTGGCTCTTAACCAAACCATTCATTTGCCTACTTTTTACCCAAACCCACAGAATAAAGGGGAGAGATTTCTGCATTCTTTGGACATACACAGACAGCTACGCTTCTGCTTGGACTAAACTAAAGCTTTCCAAAAGACTGAGCCTTTCCTTGTGATCCTGCAGCATATGCCACTAAAAGTTGCTATCTCAAAGCAGACTATTTCAAAATGGATAGGACACTGCATTTGTTTCTGCTATTCACAACATGGCAAATCAGTGCCTAAGGGCATTAGACCACATTCGACCAGGGCAGCAGCCACCTCAGCAGCCTTCCTCAGAGGAGTACCAACCAAGGATATTTTGGAGGCTGCAACTTGGACTTCAGTGCACACTTTTACTAAGCACTACCACTTACCTCTTTACTCTAAATCCAGAGCAGGCTTTGCCACTGCAGTTCTGCAGGGCCTCATAGCCAATACTAATTCTATTTAGACCCAGCCGCCCAACCTCAGCTTTGGGATTCAACCCAAGTGTAATGACTGCAACAGTGAAACACGATGAACATAGTACAGTTGTGTACCTACCATAAATGTAGATGTTTGAGTGTATTCACTGTTGCAGTCCAGGTTACCCACCCACCATCCCCCTTTCTTTGCTGGGACTTATCTGTACTTCTCTATTCTATACAACCTATGTGGTGTATTTGCTTGTAGATGAAGGTAATGTTTATTTTAGTGCATGCTTTTTATAAGCAGTATTTTTACCCTACCCTTTTGGGGGCACCTGACATCTGGGGCAAGAAAAACTGAAGAAAATGGTGCTGGCTGCATCTTGTATACCACTGGCACACTGACGTCAGGGAGGAGGTGACAGCAGCCGACGCCGGACCAAGACTTTGGAATTCGGGCCGACTGCGGGTAGCCTGCCAGCAGGATAACCCAAGTGTAATGACTGCAACAGTGAATACACTCTAACATCTACATTTATGGTAGGTACACAACTGTACTTTCTCTACTTTACAGACTCATCCAGTGGAGCAACCTCTCATTTCCACAGTTTGCCTTTCCCTACCTATAAGAAGAAGAAAGTTGTCAGAACACTGACTGGCTCCTGTTGTGCTTCAGTCACTGGTGGGTGACTTTGCTATGGCCTCTTCATCTGGTCCTCTTGGTGTAGCATATGCATCCACCAAAGACTGGGGAATAGCCACATCCTCTGCTGTAGGAATGCCCTTGGTGGGCAAAAGAGAGCCACTCTTTTCAGTTTCAGAGAAAAGGGCAGGTGAAGGTTCTACACTTGAAAATACAACAAAAAGGCCAGTAAAAAATGTAAAAATCACCGGCTTGCACTTTATTAACAAGAATGTCTCAAGTCTCTAGCGCTTCGGCAAGAAATGCCTTGTAGGAGTACATCAGCAAGGAAAAAACAGTGCCATTTCATACAAACATTAACTATCAATTATAAAACACTTAACTAATTAATTAATATCTAAAACATTAAATACTGTATTTCTATTATACTTGGAAAACAATTATATCAAAACCTATTTCTAGGATTAGATTACCTACTGAGAATTAGCCATGCCAGTTAGTGTTGAGGGTTCTAGAAGAGGGGATGGTAGTATAGAACAGCAGCACAACAATGGAAGAGAACTACAAATGAACCCAGATATTGGGAGTAATTAATGGAGGTAGGAAGGTTGTTTAACTCCAACAATGCTATAGAGAAATTTGGACTGAAAGAATTGGACCATACATCCTATTTAAGATTATAGGAGGATTTGAGGCAAAGAAAAAGGGCAAAGATAAAAGAAAAGAAAATGCCAGAAATAGATACATTTCTTATAGAGCACAAGATAGGTAATGAAAAAGATGGATATATAGGTTAAGCATACGCATATCTCCAAAATAGTATTAATTGTCTATCAGAAAAAAAATACAATTCAATTGGGAAAGGAGGCCTGGGAAACAGATTTCACAAATAAGCGGGAAAGAAATTTCAGTATTCAGTTTGCAGCAAAATCAAGGGAATGTAGGAATTTTGCTTGGAAGTGCAATCACAGATGCATTTGTGCCTCATTTACACCACAAAAAACATTCCTGCAGATATGTAGAACTTGAGTAGTTAGAGGGCATTTCAGGAAACATTGGAATACATTCTGGGTAAAGGAAATGAAATGGAAAATGAGCTGATGTTTACAAGTTGAGACCAGGACCCAGAGGAACAGAGGCACTGCAAGACCTTAAGTTTTATTAATGTTAGTGGCAGAGAAAACCATTGCAAGGAAATGGAAGTCGAAGAACAAACCAACAAAGAGAGATAAAATGTAAATCATGAAAGGCATAAAAAGAATTAAGGTATGTTGGGGGTGGTTATGTGTAAACAAGTTAGGGAGGGTTGAAAAATTTAAAAACTGCATAAAAACAATAGCATAATAAAAATGGGTACTTGCGTATTATCGCAACCAGATCTTGTAACCTGGGGTTCTTCCTGATGTGATTGCGAAACGACTGTATAGTAAACTGAAATGGGGGGTGTGAAGTCCAAATCACTTTTTGGATCACCTTTGGTTCTGAAAGAGGAAGTGGAGTAATGGGTAAATTTGTCGTCCTTGGCACCACCCTTTACTGGCGTAACTTCCACCAAAATAACATGAGCAGGGCACACTACATTACATAAGATTCCTACATGTCATTCTGAAAGTGCCAACAAAAGAAGATGTTATGTGATCCTATCTCGCCTACATTCTGACTGATGGGTTCGGAGCCGATCCCTCGGCTCCGACTCGGCACGCTTATGCCAAAGAGCGAAGTCTCTTATTGGCTGAGCTTACTATATCCCAGGATGCACCACTACCAGTCCCCCAGATCTCGTTTGCCGCTAACTAGCAAAGACGTGGTCTCGAGCTGGCTGAGCTAAGTAGTGTTTTCACTAACTTTTTCTGTCAGGAATTTGCTATTTCTATAACAAAAAGCTGTTTTAACAGCTACTCCGTACTTTTGTGTGTGACTGGAAATTTTTTTGTGGAAAATTTGTGTGTGATTGTGTGTTTGTTCTGACTAGAGGCCCCCTTGATCTGTAGGGCCTTTCCCTGTCAGTCAATCCCTTTCAAATCCTTAGGGGTTCTAGGATCCCCTTTAGTTATTTTCTCTGTTGTTGTCGGGCTGTCAATCTTAACCGGCAACCGTAAGCTAATCATTGTAGTGTCAGTCAATTTATAAAGACAAAACAGAACAGTGGGGTTTTTTCTGTTAGAGAGTTACTGAATTGTTGTTATAATGTCTCGGGCTCCTAGGCCTTCGGGCTTTAAGAAGTGCACTAAGTGCAGTTTTAAAATGTCAATCACAGATGACCACTCTCTCTGTGTATATTGTTTGGGCGCCAAACATTTGCAGGAGTCCTGCAGCGTGTGTCACGCGTTTTCCTCGAGGGTCCTCCAAGAGAGGAAAAATAAATTTATTTTGAAAGGCCTTATAAAACCCTCTTTTGAAGAAGCATTAGCGTCCTCTCCTTCTCCTGCTAAAAAGAAAAGGGCGTCGGCTCCGACCAGTCCGTCGGACCCGACCGCCAAAAGACATAGGCAGGCTTCTCCTTCGGCTCCAAGGACTTCGGAGCCGAGGGTGGAACGGTCTGCCTCGATGCCTCCAGTCTCGACTCCTCTGGCTTCGGAGCCGACGGCTGGGGCATCGAGAGGCGGGTCACCTTCATCGGCTCCACTGATCTCGGAGCCAATGAAGGTTGTCTGCTCAGACACTTCCTCCTCGGCGCCGAAGTCCTCCTCGGCACCGATGGAAATTGGTTTGTGCATTCCTTCGGCGCCGATAGTTATCGAGTCGCCTCGGAGCCCCCTAGTCCCTTGGGGCCGTTGGAGAGGCCTACTCGAACCCGTTCGGTCTCCTCTAGGTCATCGAGGATGTCAGATTCGGACATAGACAGGGTGCTCCAAAGACTGTTCCAGTCCCCAGTCTTTCAAAAATTTGTTTCGGCTCCAACCCAATTGGCTTCGGAGCCGATAGCCCACTCCATTGCCATTCCTCCTCCGACCGCTTCGGCTCCGTCGGAGCAGGTGCTGATGGAGCCAGTGGAGATCCTAGGGTCGGCTCCGACCCTTACTCCAACCCCGGCCTTCGGGTCCGAGTTTAGCACACGGACTTCTTCGGCCGGACCCGGGGGTGACGTTTCGGGACCAATGCTGTCGGTCCCGAGCCTCCCTCTCGGTGTTTCGGCCGCGGGACTTCCGTTTGCTATCATGGCTCCGGGGACCAGACACTCCCAGGATTCTGGGGGTCCGGCTTTCAGAGCTATGAGGAGTGCCTTGGCCAAGTCTTCTTCGGCCATCTCTACGGCTTTACCGGCACCTTCCCTGGGCATGGAGACTGGGTCTTTGGCAGTTCCCCTGTCTCTAGGCAGCGGAGCCCCGGGGCCTGAGGTTACCCCCACTGGGGGTTCCCCTCCTCCTGAGGGTTCTTCGGAGTTGTCTTCGGAAGAGCCCCCAAGGAAGAGATCGTGCAAGAGGAAGCACGTGGACTCCCCCGACGAGTCTCTTACATCGGACACTGATCTTGATGATGCGGAGGGGTCCCCAAAGTCGTCCTCGGATGATGTCTCATTTGCAGACATTCTAGAAATCCTTAAGCAACGAGGCGGCTGGAATTCCAAACCCCCCTCCGTTGATGAGTCAGTGTTTCTCAAGGCCTTCGGGGCTCAGCCCTCCGCCTCCTGGGTGTCTCCGCCCTTCGAGCTCCTGGATTTGGTTTGTCGGAGGGCGTGGGAACATCCAGATACTGTGGAACCAGTGCCTTCTCGCCCTAACAAATTTTTGTCTGCCCCCCCCCCCCCCGAGAAGGAGTTCTTGACGAAAGGCGTGGCTGTAGATGCCATGGTGGTGGCATCTGCTACCCAGCAGGACGTGGCAGAGGCTTCAACGTCCGTCCATCCTCCTAATAAGGAGTCTAGGAGCATGGACCGCACGGAAGCGCACCCTGACTTCAGCGGCCTTTACTCTAAGGTCCCTGAATTATTTGGCACATTTCACCAGACTACAGAGGGATCTGGTCAAGGAGCTCTCAGACTCCCTCTCAGGTAACCTACCTGAGCAGCTAGCCCAGTTGGTTAGCTCTCAGTTGGCTATCCTTACCTCGATTTCTAACTCGTCCATGAGGCTCATTTCATATGCGGCTGAAGGGGCGGGCAGAGCGGCAGGCACAGACGTGGCTCTACGGAGACAAGCCTGGCTCCGTTTGTGTCATTTCGCGGAGGCCTTCAAGTCTTCCTTTGCCGACGCTCCCTTTGACGGGTCCTCTTTGTTTGGACCCAAGGTAAAAGACACTCTTACCCGCTGTGAGCAGGAGGGAAATACTTTATCTGCCGTAGGAGCACGTTATTCCACTCCCTTTCGGCCTTATCCCAAGGCCAAAAGAGGAGGGAAGATGTGGTTCCGCAAATCACAGAAATTCTTTCCCCAACAGCAGGAAGATTCCCCTTCCAGAGGCAGAGGACGGGGAAATTATTCTGGGAGACGCCGTCCCAGAGGCGGCAGAGGCCCCCGCAACACTGGAGACCGCGAGTCCTTTCGTGGCTCTTCAGCCTCCCACACTCCATGAGGGATTGCCCAGCTGTGCTGCTCCGGAGCCAGTCGGGTGCTGTTTTGCCAAGCACCTAAAAGCCTGGGAGTCTATTACTCAGGACAGATGGGTGCTTCGGATCATTGCCGGAGGTTACACCATTCCCTTCACACACTCACCCCCACCGTCCAAAAAAATCCCGGACCCACCACCCAGTCAAAGGGAAATTGCAGCCGTAGAAGCTTCAAAGCTGCTAGAAAAAGGAGTCATCCAACCGGTCCCCACAGACCAGATCGGATCCGGAAATTACTCAAGGTTCTTTTTAGTGCCAAAAAAGACAGGGGACCTGAGACCCATTTTGGACCTCAGCAAACTAAACCAGTCCGTCATGAAGTCCAAATTCCGAATGGTCACTTTACAATCCATTCTCCCATTGTTGGAGAAAGATGTTTGGATGTGCTCCATAGATCTCAAGGACGCCTATTATCACATACCGATACATCAGGCGTCCAGGAGGTATCTGCGCTTCAGCCTGGGAGACAGTCATTTCCAATTTTGTGCTCTGCCCTTTGGTCTCACCACAGCCCCCAGGGTGTTCACCAAGTGTTTGGCAGTAGTGACTGCTCACCTGAGGAGTCTCGGATTCCAAGTGTTTCCCTCTCTGGACGACTGGCTCCTGACTGCCACCACCAGGCATCTACTACTAGAGAACCTACAAGCTACCATCTCCCTGGGTGCTTCCCTGGGAATTACATTCAACTGGTCAAAGTCTGTCTTGCTGCCTTCTCAGCGCATAAGATTCATAGGAGCAGAGATAGACTCAAAATTGATGCGAATCTTCCTTCCTACCGAAAGGATACAAACATTATAAGGTCAAGTCCGAGCCCTGCTTCTAAGATCCAAAGCCCCAGCCAGGTTGGTCCTGCAACTTTTAGGTTCAATGTCTGCCACGGTTCTCCTTGTTCCTCTGGCAAGATTGCACATGAGGATTCTTCAGTGGCTGTTATCGACACAATGGTCCTTTCAGGATCTCCCCCTCAATCATCACATACTGATTACAGAAACGTGCAAACGGGACCTCCGCTGGTGGCTTCTGCCATCCAATCTGAATCAGGGAAGACCTTTTGTTATGCCCCCTCCGGTAGCCACCTTGACGACGGATGCCTCCCAGACGGGGTGGGGGGGGCATTGTCTGGGCAGGTCAGTTCAAGGATCTTGGCTTCCAAACAAAACCGTTCTCCATATCAATGTGTTGGAAATGAGGGCTGTACTTCTGTCCCTACAAGCCCTCCACAACTTTCTCCCTCAAGGCATTATCGCTATCCACACAGACAACATGTCGGTGGTCTGGTATCTAAACAAACAAGGAGGGACCAGATCTTATCCCCTTTGCAGAGAGGCCATGAGGGTATGGGAATGGGCAGTGGCTACCAACCGCTTCCTGGTAGCGACCCACATTCCAGGAAAATCCAATGTATTGGCGGACAGACTGAGCAGGACTATTCTTTCTCCTCACGAGTGGTCCCTGAACGAAGCTGTAGCAGCTCAGGTTTTCAAAAGATGGGGGATTCCGTGCTGCGACCTGTTTGCAACACCACAAAACACGAAGTGCAAAAGGTTCTTTTCCTTGACCCCGCATCAAGGGGAAGCAGCTACGGATGCTCTAGTCCAACCTTGGCCAACAGGACTGCTTTACGCTTTCCCTCCGGTTCCACTCCTTCCCAAAGTCATCCAGAAAGCTTCCCAGTTGGGGTCCACAATGATTCTAATTGCTCCGTACTGGCCTTGTCAGGTATGGTTCCCCTACCTACAGAAATATGCTCTGGACGGTCCTTGGTTTTTGGATCTAACTCCGGACCTTCTGATTCATCAGTCGGGACAACAGCACCAGTCCCTTCACACTTTGAAGCTAGCAGCTTGGCTCCTCCGCTTCCGACTTTAGTCAGAAATCACACCTTGGACCCTGAAGTTATTCACATTTTATCTTCAGCCCACAAACCCACCACTAAGAAATTGTATCACAGTAAGTGGAAGAGGTTTGCTATCTGGGCTCAACTCAGAGGCTTAGACCCTATTACTGCCCCAATACCAGAGGTCTTGAAATTTTTAACATCCTTGTTTAATCAAGGATCTTCAGTCTCTACTATTAAGGTCCAACTAGCAGCTATCTCCAAATTTCACGAGTCCATAGACCCACCGTTGATGAGTAGCAGATTATGTAAAACTTTCATAAAAGGTGCTGTGCTTTTAAGACCCCCAGTTTTTCATCCTGCGCCTCCGTGGGATCTTGATTTGGTACTTAGTGCCTTAACATCTCCCCCGTTTGAACCGGCTGCTACATGTGAGTTGAAATGTCTGTCTTGGAAAACTGCCTTCTTAATTGCAATTACCTCTGCAAGAAGAGTTTCAGAACTTCAAGCCCTATCTATCAAACCACCATACTTGATTTTTCACAAGGATAGAGTATCACTTAGGCCTAATCCATCCTTTGTTCCAAAAGTTTGTTCTAATCTCTGTCTCCAACAATCTCTAGAGCTACCAGTTTTCTTTCCAAAATTTTCAAACAAAGCGGAATACACCTTGCATAAGTTGGATGTTCACAGGCAATTGCGCTTCTATCTAGACAGGACTCAACAGATTCGAAAAACAGACCAATTGTTTGTGTCCTTTTCAGATAATAAACTGGGTAAAACCATCACAAAAGCTACTATTGCCAAATGGATTAGAGATTGCATAACTCAGGCTTATTCCTCTTCAAATAAGCAACTTACAACATCTGTCAAAGCTCACTCTACTAGAGCTATGGCTACCTCTATTGCATTTCATTCCAAGCTCACTATTTCAGAGATTTGTGCTGCGGCTACTTGGTCCAATCCGCACACTTTCATTTCCCACTATAAATTGGATGTGGCATCTAAAGGGCGAGCATCATTTGGTTCCACGGTACTCAGGAGTGTTTTCCAGTGAGCCACCCAGGATTCGGGTGCTAGGGACGCTGTCCCATCAGTCAGAATGTAGGCGAGATAGGATCACATAACATCTTTTAGTTATGTACTCACCATAACTTCAGATGTTTGGGATCCATCTCGCCTACATTCCTAATACCCACCCTCCTTCCCCCTGCCTTGGAGATCAGAAGAGATTGAACGGTTTTGAGTTCTACTGTTTTTATCTTGTTTCATCTGACGATGTTATATAAGCAGTGCGTGCATGTGTGCATGTATGCGGACAAACTAGATCTGGGGGACTGGTAGTGGTGCATCCTGGGATATAGTAAGCTCAGCCAATAAGAGACTTCGCTCTTTGGCATAAGCGTGCCGAGTCGGAGCCGAGGGATCGGCTCCGAACCCATCAGTCAGAATGTAGGCGAGATGGATCCCAAACATCTGAAGTTATGGTGAGTACATAACTAAAAGTTATGTCTTACCATAATGTTCCATCTGTGTTGTTTATCTTTGTTCATTCATTACTGATGGGTTATCGGTTCCGTCCTCAGAACCGAGCCATCCTTAATATCAGTCTCACGTCAGCCAAAAACTCTCGAGCCAAGATCCTACCCAGAATGCTCTGCTCCCCATTACCTCCGATCGAGTTTGCAAGTTGATAGACAAAGGTAAAGGCTACCTCTTGTCATAACAGACCTACAATAAAGGAGTATATGAGAACAACCAGGAACTTCCGGAGGGGGACGGGGGTGGGGACTAACGAATGAACGAAGATCAACAACACAGATGGAACGTTATGGTAAGACATAACTACTTTATCTAATGTTAATCTTCATTCATTCTAAATCAGATTTCAGAGTTCTATGTGTTGAAAATGCTGACCTTGCAGAGTGTATTTACAAGAAAATTGTCCCAAAGGGACTAAGGATACACAAATATCCTAATAATGTACAAGTGGGCTCTGACTTCCATAAGGATTTATTGGAAGTCTTTAATAATTGTGGACTGGAAATTTTAAAGTTAATAATTAAGGCGAATGTTAGAATACAGGAGATATTACAGAAGGAAATAGATGAACTTGATAAGTTCATCAAGGATGATTTAATTTTTAGTATAAAGGAAGAAAAAGATAAGTACTATAAAGGATTGACATTGACATTAAATGTAAGGACTTAATTGATAGAAAAATGAATAAATTGAAGAGGGACATGCAGGAATTATGAGAACAATACTAATTATCCTAAGCCACCTTATGCCAATAAGAGTTTTTACGGATACAATAAAAGGGAGAAAGGTAATAGCCCTATTGACCAAGAGTTTGAAGGGTGGAAAAATTATGAATACAACCAAGAATTTCCGCCATTAGTTAGAGAGGATAGTTTTTTTCACAAACAGGAAAATTGGAAAGGAAATTTTCGAGGAAGGGGGGGGGAGAAGGGGGAGTTGGAGATATTAGATTTATATACCACCAACCCTAATGAAATAGCCCCTACCCAGGATATAGTTGTTGAAGGTTTTAATAACAAGTATGGTGGCTTTTCTATCTACAATTTTAGTAACATTTCGTTAACAAAGGATCATTTTAGTCTCCTGGCTAAGGGTCTTAAATATATCCCCTATACTAAAGGGGATTTAACAAAAACTCTATTAGACTTTAAGTTGTTTCTTAGGAAAACAAATTTGGAAATATTATATTCTAAGAATAACATAAATAGAACAATTCAAAATAACCAAGGTTTAACGTGTAAATCCATTTACAACCCCCCATTACATCCACAATTAAAAAATTTTTAACTGACCCTAGAAAAGGAAATCAGACATGTGCAAAGCAAAATTAAATGTAAAACTAACTTGAGTATGGAAGAAAAGACAATTTTGGAAGAATTAAAATCTAATCCTAGAGTGAAAATTATGAAACCCGATAAGGGTGGGGGGATAGTTATAATGGATTCTATACACTACGAAGGAAAAATGAATCAAATTTTAAGAGATGAAATTAAATACACCTGTGTCTCTAGGAATGAAATAAACCTGGCATACCACAAAATTGATATAGTACTACAAGATATGTTACAGGAAGGGTTGATTGATGGAAAAATGTATGCATACATGAAAGTTGAGAAACCAAAAATTCCCAGTATTTTCGGAATTCCCAAGATTCACAAAAATGCTGAAGATCCGCCTTTAAGGCCTATAGCATCCGCTGATGGATCTAAAACGTTACCACTAGCTAAATATGTGGACACAAAAACTAAACACATTTGGCTCCAGAATAAGGCCATCCTTAGAGATTCTTGGGATTTAAGAAAAATCGAAACTGAGTTATATTCTGACAAATTGTTTGTTACAATAGACATAATTGATTTGTTCTCTTGTATACCATACGAAAGAGGTATGAAAATGTTTGAGGAAGTTGTTTTTCAAGATAAAACTGTCACGCAATGAAAAGGTAGTGAGTACAGTACTCATGGATATAGTTTTGAAGAACAACTTCTTAATTTTTAATGGTGAATTTTTCAAACAAATTCAGTGAGTATCCATGGGGTCTGCTTGTGCCCCCACCTTTGCGAATATTATCTTAGCAAAATGGGAAGAAACCTTTGCTCTACATTCTAAATTTAAGTCTTGCTGGTCTTTATATCACAGATTTTTGGATGACATAGTTATTTTTTGGACAGAGAGCAGTGAAAAATTCGAAGAATTTATGATATATATAAGTAACACTACTAACTTAAGTTTACGTACAAAAAATCTTACGATGTTCTTCAATATTTGGATTTAGAAATTTATAAAGTAAATAGTGAATTAGAAACCAGGATACACAGGAAAGACACTTTTTGCAACTCCTTCCTTCACTATAACAGTGCACATCCACTACACTGTAAAAGGAATCCAGTGAAGGGACAATTTGTAAGAGGGTGTAGAATGACTAGTTTGGAGAATTACTTTTCTACAGAATGTGAATTACTCGAACAAATGTTTCTGGATAGGGGGTATCCTAATGAATTTATTAAGAAAATTAAGTCCGAAGTTGTAAGTGGTAGAAAAAATAGATTCAAACCTATTAAGGGGATTACGAATAATAATGAGAAGGAAGATTATGAAATGGTGAACAAAGAGACAGAAAACCCAGGTACATATCAACAGGCTTTGGTTTTGGAATATAATGCAACTAACCTTACTATAAAAGGAACTTTTCAAAAGGAGTGGGAAAGATTTATTGCCCTTACTGATCTGGAAGATATACCCAAGTCACTACCAAAAGTGGTTTATAAAAATTCCAGTAGTATAAGAAACATTTTAGAAAATAAAAATAATAATAGTGGTAATCAAACGAATTTCTTTATGGAAGGTGGAAAGAAAATAGGCACCTTCAAATGTGGTAGGTGCAGTCAGTGTGAATACATCTTGAATAAAGGAGAGATTTTTTTGGAAAGTAGAAACAGATGGATACAAAGTAAAGGGTATTGTAATTGTGACACTAAGGGAATAGTATATCTTGCTATATGTCAAAAATGTGGTTCATTTTATGTAGGGAAAACAGAGAGAACCCCGAAAAGGAGAATGTACGAACACATTTATGACATTTCAAAAGGAAAGGAAACAAATGCATTATTTAAACATTCCAAAATATGTGAAGGGTACAAATTTCATTTTTCAGTATTGGATCAAATTAAATATGATATTAGGGGTGGTACATGGGAAGAGAAAATCAAATATAAAGAATTATGGTGGCAAGTAACTATGGAAGCAGGTAAATTTCCAGGGTTGAATGACCACCTTTCCATTTTACCACTGCTAAAAATAAGGGCTGCTAAGATATAAAAAGGAAAAAATACTAAGGTAATAATTTTTTAAGACAATAGATGGCACTGTTCTCTGAGTTTTAAATAATACAAAGGTCTGCATTAAACATAGTACTCATTCTCCTTAAAGTATGTTATATAAAATATATTTTAAAATTGAAATGATTTTATGAATTATTTATACATTTAATTTATTTATTGACAAGTTTTAATTTTTGATAAGGAATAAATTGAATTTAATAGATTATATTTAAATGAATTAATGAATATTTATGAGCCCACTAGAATGCTGATTTGATTATTTGAAATGTAATGGTGGAACATTATTGGATTATTAGTTTTAAACTTGTATAAATACAGATGAAGGGATTCTGTTATTCATCTGATGAAGTCCTAGTTCATGGGGATGAAAACGCGTGGTTGTTTTTAAAAGCGTTAATGATTTTTGTGACAGCGTGTGGAAATAAATATTTGGTATAACCAGTTCGTTTTTTCTTCACTCCATACCTACAGCTTTCTTTTGGATTTATAGTGACTTGTTGAAAACTTCTTAATTCATTCCTTACTGATGGGAAAGAGTCCCCAGCTACCTGTATCCCTGGGTGGCCCTCATGGAAGGACATTCCTGAGCACCATGGAGCCAAAAGAAGCTCTACCTCTGGAGGACAAATCCAATTTGTAATGAAGGATAAAGGTATGAGGTTTGTCCCAAGTCGCAGCTGAGCAAATATCATTGAGGAAAGCCTTAGCATGGAAAGCTGGTGAAGTTGCCATAGACTTGTAGAATGTGGTTTCACTCTGTGAGGCAAGGTGATATTGTTCTTGTTGTAGATAAAGGTAATGCAGTTTCTCAACCATGACGTCCATGTAACTTTTGAGACAGGATGACTTAGTCTTGGTCCAGAAAAGGCCAGAAATAGTTGGTCTGATTTATGGGTAGATTTTGTTCTGTCCAGGTAGAATCGTATTTGCCTATGAACATCCAGGGAGTGCAGGCAATACTCTCCCTTGTTAGAATGATTAGGAAAGAATACTGGAAGGTCAGTAGACTGGTTGTGATAGACTGCTCTGACACCACTTTTGATAAAAAGGAAGAATTAGTTCTCGGTGATGTTCTATCTTTATGGAAGATAAGGTAGGGACGTTTGATGCATAAGGCTTGAAGTTCTGACAATAGTCTGTCTGAAGTGATTGCAATCAGAAACAAAGCTTTCCACGAGAGATATTTTAAATCACATGAAGATGCAGGTTCAAAGGGGGGAGGGGGGGCTGTTAGGGCTTGCAGGACCAAGGCCAAATCTCAAGGTTGTACTGGTTCTCTAAAAGGAGGTTTTAGGTGAAGAACCCCCATCAAGAAAGTTTTACAGAGTCTGTGACACGAGCGAAGAATCCTGAAAACCAATGTGGAAATTTGAAATGGCAGCTAAATGCACACGAATAGTAGAGGCAGACACCCCAGAGTGGAAAAGATGTGATAAATAATCCAAAACCACCGAAACTGGGGCTGACAAGGAGTCTAATAGTTTATTCGCTGCCCATAGAGGAAACCTTTTCCATTTATTGAGATACATAAGTCTGGTGGACGATTTATGAGATGCAGTGAGAATATTGCACACCGGGGACGAGAGGTTATCTTGCCTGGCAATCATTGGAAGTGGAGAAACCAAGCTGTCAGCTTCAGGGTTGTTAGATTGGGGTGAGTCAGACCCTGCGGATGGGAGATAAACGTTGGGGATGGATTTGATGATCCATGGTCGATCTAGCAGGTGAGGCCAGAGGAAGGGGAACCAGACTTATTGAGGCCAATATGAAGCAATGAGGATCACTTTGCTTTTCAACTGCCGTGCTTTTTTTCAGAAATTGGGAGATGAGGGGGAAAGGAAGATAAAGTAGACCAGAGGGCCAAGCGTGGACTAGAGCGTCTCTCGGTGACTATCCCCAAGGGGGGAATCAGGGCAAAATAGCTGCTGCACTTGTTGTTGGTTGGGGAGGCGGATAGGTTGCAGCAAGGCTGGCCCCAGCAGTTGAAAATTTTTGCCGCTATCACAGGGTTGAGGGACCACTCGTGAGGTTGTAAGATGCACCTGCTCGACTTGTCCGCTATCACGTTGGAGCTGCCAGGAATGTGCGTTGCAACTAGAAAGCAGTTGGAAGTTATCGCCCATTGCCATATTCTTAAGGCCTCTCGGCATAACGGGTAAGATCTGGTGCCCCCTTGCTTATTGATATACCAGACCACTGACATGTTGTCTGATTGGATGGCAATAGTCCCTGATGGAAGGATAGAATGGAATGCTCGCAACGCTAGTAGCACTGCCCTCATTTCCAGGACATTGATATTGCAAAAGGGCCTCTGTCTCCGACCAGGTGCTTTGGACTGAGTTTCCCTGACATAGCCCCCCCACCCCATCAGGGAGGCGTCCATGGTCACAGTGGCTTTCGGTTGATGGAGGCTGAAGGGGCGAGACCATTGTTGGGGATTGAGACGTCCACCAGAATAAATATTGCTTGCATCTCTGAATTGCTGTTATCTGAAAGGACAAAGGATGTTGTAGAGGGTACCACTGAATGAGATGTAACCACTGGGGGAGTCTCATGTGGAATCTGTCTAGAGGAACAATGGTGATCGAGGATGCCACTGACCCCAAGAGCTGGTGTATGGACTGAGCAGAAGATTTGTGGTGACAGAGCAGCGGCTGAAGCTGTTGTCTTTTTCTTTGAAGTCTGTTGTCTGGAAGAGATGCTGTGCAATTTAAACAGTACACTGATGAATTCTAAAGACTGTGCTGGGGTCGTGTTTGACTTCTCCCAGTTTGTAGTGATTCCCAGGCATTGTGCTCTGAGGAGAGTGTAGTGTAGGGCTTCTTCCAGTAGTGGTGGGGGTGGTGAGAAGCCAGCCATCTAAATATGGAAACGCCTGGAATCCTTGAAGTCGCAGGTGAGCGATAACCACTGCCATGCATTTGGTGAACACTCTAGGGGCTGTAGCGAGACCGAAGGTCAGTGCTTGAAATTGGTAATGACGGACTCCTATGCAGAAGCGGCGGTATCTTCTTGAGTGTTTGTCCATTTTTATGTGGTAATACGCATCTTGAAGATCTACAGAGCACATCCAATTGTCTTCTTCCAGAAGAGAAAGGATAGACTGAACCATGACCATCTGGAATTTCTCTGTTTTTACAAATTTGTTCAGTGCGTTGAGATTCAGAATTGGTCTCCAGCCCCCTGTCTTTTTTGGCACCAAAAAGAACCTTGCGTAAAAAACAGATCCTATCTGGTCTGGGGGGACCGTTTGGATAGCTCTGTTTTGTAGCAGCTTTTTGAATTTCATGTGCTGCTCTTTCCTTTTGACTGGGTAGAATGTCGGGTAATTCTCTGGATGAGGTTGGACAGAGATGAAAGGGGATGCGATAGCCTCTGGATAATTATCCGTTGTACCCAAGAATCAGTGGTTATGTTTCGCCAGGTAGTGGGATACAAGGAAAAACGACCCCCGACCGCTTCCAGAGGTGAGCAGTCGGGCAACGCTTCATAAGCGCTGATAGGGTTGGCCAGAGAAAGGATCTCTGGAACCCCGGTTTCGCGGACCTCCTCTGCCCCGAAAGGGGCATCTTCCATTGGAGTTTCCCCCTCTGCCTCTAGGAGAGAACTTGGCACGTGCGTCATGGAAAGAGCCCTTTGATTTCTTGTGCCACATCTTCCTGTTCCACTGATTTCCAGAGTAGAATTGTTGAGTGGAGTGTCTGACACCAATGGCAGATAGGGTCTTGCTTTCTTGTTCGCACCTTGCCAGCGTATCTTTAACTTTAGGGCCAAACAAAGACGCGGCCTTGATGGGGGAGTTCATAAAGGAAGCCTTAAAGGAGTCTGTGAAGTCACAAAGGCGCATCCAGGCATGTTGTTTCGTGACCATACCTGCTCCTGCCACTCTAGTCACTTCTTCCATTGCGTGTGAAATAAGATGCATGGAAGAATTGGATATGGATTCTAGAGTCGATATCTGAGAGGCTACATTGTCACGGACCTCATCAGAAACTGCTCCTGCCAAGGTTTCTGAGAGTTGGTTGATGAGATCCCTCTGAAGCCTTGTAAAGTGTGCCAAATAGTTCAAAGACCTTACGGCGAAGGTCGATGAAGCAAACGCACGCTTCCAGAGTCTATCACCTGGGACTCCTTGTTGGGCAGATGGACAGTTTGGCTCTCTTCTGCAAAGTCTTTCTTGGTTGCAGCCGCCAACACCATGGCATCTACTGGAAGACCTGTTGACCAATGGGGATGCTAAGCTGGGGAAGATAAGATCTTGTCAGGCCTCCGTGGTATAGCTTCCAGCATGTCAGGAGCCTTCCATGCATGCTGGACAAGCTTATCGGCCGGTGTGGTAATCCAGGAGGTAGGGGCCGGGCATGATAGGCCTGCAGGAATACAAATTTTTCTGAGAAAGGATTAGAGGACTTCCAGTCACTCCTCTAAGGATCTTGAGGATGTCACCAAAGGAGACCTCATCAGAGGGTGACTGTGGGGACCCTTCCTCGTCATCAAAGTCTGTATCTTCGGTCAAAGGCTCCTCAGTGGAGTCCATGTGCTTCCTCTTGCATGAAGCCTTGCGAGGTACTTCTTCAGTGGGAGGTTCTGGGGAAGGCTGCAAAGAGAGGGTCCCCTGAGGGGGAGAAACCTGAGGCCCTTGTGCCTGGTGTCTGGTGGTTGTGGCTTGTGAGACTTGCAACACAGAGGGTGAGAGGACTCTGACATGGGTGGTTTGCCAGCGGAGGTAAGTACCCTCTCCATGGCCTGGAAGGCCGGCCTGCCCAAAGACGGATGGGAGCCCGGAACCAAGCACGACAACCTCGGAACCGGGGTCACACCCTGCTCCGACGAGCCGATCCCCAGACCAGGAGTCTCAAGAGGACTGTGAAGCGTGAGAGAGGGAGGATTCCTGGAGGGTGCCATAGAAAAAATTGGCGTGGAACCAAAAATGCCCTCCCCCATGGCACATCCACTAGCCTGAGAAGAGCCCGATGCCCAGTGCACCGAGGGCCATAAGGACGAATCTGGATCTAAAGTGAGATCCACTATTGGGGTTAGAGGGAGGGAAGCTGCTTTTGGAGGAAGGGGCTTTGATACTTGGGTGGAAGTTGAAGGAGTGTACGTTGGAGTTAGAGGAGAAATGCATTCAACTGAAAGAGGGAATGTAGGTTTAGATGGTTGGGAAGAGACCCCTGGCCACAAGTAACTGGTCAACAAGCTGCAATCTTGTTCAGAGAGGCTCCTAGTAGAGAAACCTGAAGGTGATTCTGGCCTTTCTAGAAAAGGGTTATATTGGCTACCAACAAACGGACCCAAAGAAGGAGAGTACTTGGTCCTTGCTAATTCGAGTGGTGCAGAGCCCGGAACCGAGGATGTCTGCACCAAGGAAACTTGTGTCGAATTAGTCTGCGCCAACGAAGGCAGTGCCATAGAAGTCGAAGGTGTCTGCACCGTAAATGCAAGTGTCTGCACCAATGGGTACGATGCCGTCGAGGAAGGTGTCTGCACCGATAACAAAGACTGTGCCAAAAAGGACTGCACAGAAGAGCATTTCTGTGCCGAAAGTGTCTGCACCGTGGAGGACGTTGTCGTCAGACTCTGGGCCAAAGGGGATTGCACCAGTGGTGCTGAAGGAGACTGTAAATGCAGGGATGGTGCCGGTAAGGGCTGTGATGAAACTGTTGGAGCCATAAGTGTCTGCACTGGGAACTCCAATGCCGATGGCGATAAGGAGGACATGGCTGGAGCAAGAATTAACTGTGGATGTGCCGTGTCTGGAGCCGAAAGGGTCACAGGTAGCAGTGCCAGAGTAGTAATTTTCACTTTGAGTCGACTACCTGCGATCTCAAGAGGGAGATGAAGTGAGCGACCTCGATGAGGAAGAACGCTTCTTATGGGGTTTCGCAGGAGGGGGTGACCCCTCCGACCCATAGATAGCCTCACAGAAAGGAGATTTCAGGAGACCTTTCAGGATTAACTTGATGTTCTTCGTGTTTCACTGTTGCAGTCATCACATTTGGGTTATCTGCTTGCAGGTAGCCCTCAGTCAGCCTGATTATCAAAGTCTTGGTCCTGTATCGGTTGCTGTCTCATCTTCCATGACGTCAGGTAGTCAGGGGTATAAAGCTTGCAGCTGATGCCATTACATCAGTCTTTCTTGCCGTGCGGTGCAGAAGCAGTTGACAAGTGCCGGTCGGCCGACTCCTGAAATTTTCGTTTTCGAGTTTCAAATCTGAAGTCTTCAACAAAGCCAAGTACCCCGTTGGGGAAACATTTTCTTGCTCTAAACCGATGTCAGTAAAAGTTAATAATTGTATTTCTTGTGGAAAGCAAATACCTCATAAAGATTTTCATTCGTACTGCATTTCTTGCTTGGGCCCAGACCACGACGTCCCTCGCTGTCAGTTTTGTGCCTTAGTCAAACCTCAGACTATTCGTCGTCTGTTCATTTTCGCATCTAAATATTTTGGTACTCAGTTCAATTATCCAGAAATGGCTTCGGTAAGCCACCCGACTACAGACATTTCAAAAAAACGCAAAAATAAAGACCGAGACAGGCCACATAGGTCCAAAGCTGCCGACAACGCTTCCGTTAAAGCTAGTAGCCAGTTCGCCGGTACTCTGGTGCTTTCGCAGCCCCTGATACCAGCTACTTCAGATTTGCAGGCCTCTACTGAGACCCATTCAGAGTCCGGTGTGCCACGAGATGCTTCAACTGTGGAATCTGCGGATATCTCTACCTTGGAAGGGTCCTGAGCCGCTGTGCAGGCACCTGCTTCTGAGGTGTATTCAGGCCTACTGACTTGCATATTAAACCGATGCCATCTTCTTATTCAAGGCCTAAATCTCGATCCACGACTAGAAAACAGATGCCCAGACCACATGGTCAGGCCCCTGTGCCTAAAAAACAAATGATAAGAATGGCTGAAGACCTTATTACTCTAATCAGGCAAAGCCACCCTTCTCCCTCTAAGAGACCTAGAACTGATTTTCCTTCCGATTCTTCTGATCAGGATTCTGAAATTTCTGTTTTTTCTGATGGCCAAGAGTTGCCCTTATCTACCTATGAGATGCTGATGCAGAGGACTCCATTCCCTCTGCTTCACCTCCAGAGGATTTCTCTTTTGGTGAAACTTTCTATACTCTTAGGGAGCATTTCCACTGGGAAAGCCAAGATTACTCTGACTCCAAAAATAGGCTTAGGGAATACTTACTCCTACCTCAACACAGGCCTTTAGCTATCCCTCCTGTACTGGGCATTGTAGATGATGCCTTCTTGGAATCTATCCTGGCCCCTGACACTTTACCCTCAGCTCCCAGAATACCTGACCGGTATTACAAAGTACAGGGTTCCTGACTCTCACAAGTTCCGTTTTAAAAATCCTATTTCAGATCCAGAGACTATTTCACAGGGACCCAAAGGCATTAAGGCTTCTACTGCTAAAAATCCTACCCCCTCTGATAGAGATTCCAGGACCCTGGACAGATGGGGTAAGAAAGTTTACACTTCTGCAACTTTGGTCATTAGGGCCAGTTTCATATGTTAAAGTATCAGCAGCATATTATTGGATTGCTTAAACAGAAAATGGTGTTGATTCCTGACTGTGCTGAAAGTAAAGAATTACAGGATTTAATGCATTCTGCTGAAGAAGTTGGAAATGTGGTTTTGATTCATTAGGGGCATCTTGCAGGGCTGCTGTCACTGGGTCTGTACTTAGAAGGCATGCTTGGCTTAAGGAGCAAACTTTGCCAAATCATGTTAAAGCTAAATTACTGGATGCTCCCTTAAACGAAGACCGCTTGTTTGGCAACCAAGCAGAAGAAGTACTTATAAAGATGGAGGAAAAAGCTAAGTCTATGCAAACTGTTAAAGTACAGCCTACCAGATTTAGTAGGCACTGGCCGTCTAAGAATTGGTCCTTTCCTGCCTCTTCCAGGCCTTCTCAGTCCAAACCCAGGCCAGCAGACCACCTAGGCCTCATTCTCAAGGTACTCACAGGCCTAAGCAGTGAGGGGCTCCCACTTCCAAAGCTGGAAGTAGTAAGACACCCCCTATGGTAAACTGTCACAATGATGTAACTTTAAACCTTCCAAGCCCTACTCAACTGACTGTTCCTTTAGGGGGAAAGATCGCCCTGCATGCAAAAAACTGGGAGCTCATTACCCAAGACAAATGGGTTTTAAATATAGTTTCCCAAGGATACAGATTCCACTTCCACTCCTTACCAACCCCAAACGGTTGGCCAGACCTACCCCAAAATCAGTGGGCAGAGGCTCAAGAGGAGGTTTTCTCTCTTCTAAGCATCAAGGCTATTCAACCTGTCCCAGAAGAAGAATGGGGGCAAGGTTTTTACTCAAGACTTTTCTTGGTCCCCAGAAAAGACAATTCCTGGCGTCCTGTCCTGGACCTGTCAATCCTAAACACCTTTTTGGTAATCCCAAAATTCAAAATGCTAGCTCTTCATCAGCTGCTTCCCATGCTAGGCAAAAATGCCTGGTTGGCAACACTGGATTTAAAGGAAAGCCTACCTGCACATCCCAATCAGGGAATCTTGCAGAAGATACCTACGCTTCAGAGCAGGCTGCATGCACTGGTTGGCAACACTGGATTTAAAGGAAAGCCTACCTGCACATCCCAATCAGGGAATCTTGCAGAAGATACCTACGCTTCAGAGCAGGCTGCATGCACTATCAGTTCTCTGTACTGCCCTTTGGCTTATCTACTGCACCCAGGGTATTCACAAAGTGCCTAGCTCTAGTCATTGCATTTTGCAAGCAAAGAAATATTCAAATATACCCATACCTGGACGATTGTCCAATTCAGGCAAAAAGCCAGGACATGCTATTAAATCATCTGGCATTTGTAAAGAAACTACTAACTTCTCTGGGGTACACCATAAACGAAAAGAAATCACATATTGTAGCCTGCCAACAGATTGTATTCCTGGGAGCAAGCTTGAATACAACTTCCCAGATGGCCCACCTCACGCCAGAGAAACAAGTTTATTTGACAGCTTACTTCAAACTACTGGCCACAAAGACCCAGCTATCTGCAAGGAAAATACTGCAAGCCCTGGGGTTCATGGCCTCTTGCATTCTACTAATTCCATATGCAAGACTGCATATGAGGAAACTACAATGGTATCTAAAAAGCCTATGTTGTCAACATTCTCGGGACCAAGAATCAATTATTTCTAATCATCCCTTGTCTAAAGACAGAGTTCCTTTGGTGAGCAGAGCCCTGCCACCACAACAAGGGACTGCCATTCACTCTACCCCCTGCCGCCCAAACCCTAACAGACACATCAGACTATGCATGGAGGGCTCACTTGGCATGGCAGTGCATTCAGGGCAAATGGAACCAGAGTCAAATGCACCTGCATATCAATCAAATAGAAATGTTCGCTGTACAGAATGCTCTGATAGCCTTCAAGGACCACATTCTTCCAGGACAATTCTTGGTAAAGACAGACAACACCACTGTTATGTGGTACATAAGCAAGAAGGAGAGCGCCCACTCTTACCCTGTCTGCAGACTAGCCATGGTTCTGTGGAACACAGCCTTGAGCTGCCAAGTGCACCTACAAGCTCAATTCCTGCCAGGCAAGCTAAATACACTGGCAGATGATCTAAGCAGAAATCTCATGGACCCACACAAGTGGAAATTGGAACCAAAGATATTCAACATTTTGAGAAATAAATGGGGAAGCCCAGAGATAGACCTGTTTGCCTCCCCTCAGAACTACCAATTGGACAGATTCTGCACAAGGACTCCCCACAGACAAGCTTCGAAAGTGGATACCCTATCCTTCACCTGGAAAAAAAAAATCAGTCTTTGCCTTTCTCCCTCTGTCTCTCCTCTCCATAGTGCTAATTAAGATCAAACAGGACAAACCAAGGACAATACTGATTGCACCAGACTGGCCACATCAACACTGGTGTACCCCCTCTTGCACAGTGTCTCACTTCTGGAACCATGGCACCTGCCTCAGACCCCTGCCCTGCTGTTCCAGCAGGAGGGCCAGATTCTGCACCCACAGCTTCAAACCCTGAACATTGCAGCCTGGCTAATTACCTGATCTCTCCGTTACCATCCCTCCGTAAGCAAGTGATGGATGTCATTCTGGAGGCAGGGAGGCCTAGTACTAGAAAATCCTATGCTGAAAAATGGAAAAGATTCTGTTCCTGGAGCCAAACTCAAGGGATGGGCACAATAGTGCCCAATTTACAGCACATTCTTCAATACTTAACTGAGATGCTTCACAAGGGCCTTTCCTTTTCTTCCATCAAAATTCATGCCTTGGCCATTTCAGCACACTATAATACAGAGCCAATCCTCCTCTCTCATCCTCTGCTGAACCAGTTCCTCAGAGGGGCCAAAAACCTAAGACGATCCAGGAGAGCCCCTACTCACTTTGTATTGGAAAAGCTCACTCTACCTCCCTTTTGAGCCAGCTGCAAATGCAGAGTTGAAATTCCTTTCTTGGAAAACGGCCTTCCTTCTAGCCATCACTTCAGCAAGAAGGGTGTCTGAATTACAGGCCATCATGGCAGTGGAGCCTTTCATCATATTTCATGCGGACAGGGTGACCCTCAGGAGCAATCCTTCCTGTATGTCCAAGGTGGTATCCAGTGTGGCCCTTAATCAGTCCATTCATTTGCCAACCTTCTTTTCTAATCCACAGAACAAAGGGGAATGAATATTGCACTCCTTGGACGTGCACAGACAACTTGGATTTTACTTGGACAGTACTAAGCCTCTCAGGAAATCTGAACAGCTGCTGGTTGCATTTGCTGTAGGGGCAGAGGGGGGAAGGCCATTTCAAAGCAAACCATTTCTAAGTGGATAGGCTATTGCATTCATTTTTGCTATTAGCACCATGGAAAACCTACCCCACAGGGGATAAGATCTCATTCCACCAGGGCTGCATCTACCTCTACAGCCTTTCTCAGAGGTGTCCCTACCAGGGACATCCTAGAAGCTGCTACCTGGAGTTCTGTACTTACCTTCACCAAGCATCACCACTTGCTAATTTTTTCTAAATCCCGAGCTGGCTTTGCCACTGCAGCCTTGCAGGACCTTATAGCTGGTCCTAATGCAATCTAACTGCCTCCTCCCTTCCTTAGCTTTGGAAATCTACTCAAATGCGATGACTGCAACAGTGAAACACGAAGAACATAGTACAGTTGTGTACACTTGCCATAAATGTAGATGTTCGAATGTATTCACTGTTGCAGTCTTGGTTACCTTCCCTCCAGCCCCCTGACTTCTATTGACTGTACCTCTCTTCTTGTTTACTATGCCTAAAGCTTTCTGGTGTATTTGCTTTTTGTTGGAGGTGTAACCTTGTATATAATTGCTTCCCATTATGGGGGCACCTGACATCTGGGGCAAGAAAAACTGATGTAATGGTGTCGGCTGCATGCTTTATACCCCTGACTACCTGACGTCATGGAAGATGAGACCACAACCGACGCAGGACCCAAGACTTTGATAATCAGGCTGACTGAGGGTTACCTGCAAGCAGATAACCCAAATGTGATAACTTCAACAGTGAATACACTCGAACATCTACATTTATGGTAAGTGTACACAACTGTACTTTCTTTCTCTCGTTAATAGTCCTGGTCGAAAAATTTCTACAAATCCCACACAGGGGATCCACAGTAAGGTGGGAGACAGTCAAACAATCGGAAAGCGGTAACTTATGGCTGCAATACTTACACTGTTTAAAACCAACACTACTTTTCTTGTCCGACATAATGATGTGGAAAAGAATGACAGCACCAAGAGTAAGGAAAGGCTACCCAGAAGGGTGTGAAGAGAGAAAGAAGGGGGGATTACCAATGATGGTAATGAAGAATTACCTCAAAGGTAAGAAAAGGGAAATAAAAGGGAAAGAGACTAATGGGAGAGAGTCTTAAAGCTAGGATAGGGTACGAGAATAATAAAAGAAACTGATTGAAAACTTTTAAAGTATTAACAGTATATAAACTTTCAAAAATTATTCACTTAGCTGAGAGAGAGTGGCTTGACACGGCTGTACAGCAAAGCGGCAAACAAGATCTGAGGTAACAGGGAGGAGAGCATTCTGGGTAGGACCTTGGCTCGAGAGTTTTTGGTTGACGTGAGCTTGATGTAAGGCCGGCTCTGTTCCGAGGACAGAGCTGATAAACCATTAGTAAGGAATGACCAAAGATTAACAACATCAGATCAGTAGTTACCACTTCACACACCCCTTTTCACTTAAGAAAAATTGTTTTGCGATCACATTAACAATGACAGCATGTTTCAAAATTTAGTTGTGATATCATGGATGAGGAGATGTTTTATTTTTCAGAAGTAGAAAGTTGCCTGTTCAGTTTTGCTTGTTTATAGCCATTGTTGTACTTCTCCGCAATTCCCGGAATGACTGTTTCAGTGTCAGGGAAGACACTCCTTTTGCATTACAATGACAGCCGATGTAAAACCAGTGAAAGTTTTGCACTTAACACACTACTTTCTGTTGTTCCTGGTATCTTTAATAATACCTACACATCTGGAGACTTCAGAGGTTTCAGTGTGACCAACTGCATTCGAGCCCATGGAGAACCAGACCTTTAATAAAAAAAAAAAAAAGAACGCTAAATATGGAGTCCCGAAAACAACAGTAACTCATTCTAAGGTCATTCATCCCTTGTGCTCTCTTGTTTCGAAGTACTGACTCACGTTTGTGAAAATTGCCCCAAAAAATAGGGACATAATTTAAACATTACTTGTAGAAACTTTTTAGTAACTGCAGAAATCACTACTTGCATATTACCGACTAGTCTGCAGTCTGGTTGCGATAATACTTAAGTACCTAAAAATGTAGTGTAAAGAACTGCAGTGTGTCCTACTTGAGAGGTATTAATGATCTAAAGGTAGAATGTGTAGGTTGGAGAGTAAGTCAGTTAGCAGAGTTGAGAATTTGATTAGGCAAGGAAAGTAGCTGAGTTTTTTCTTTTTTTTTTTTTTTTAAAGGAACCTGTTGAAATTCTGAGATATATATAACAAAGCTGTAAGCATAAATGAGAGCGAATATATACCATGTCTGCGGTTGTGGTATCTTGGATTATTCCTCAGTCTGTGGTATGGTGACCATAGATTTTATGTAGGTAGCAGTGGTATGGGGGCTGTAGCAGAAGTGTTGAAAGTTCAAACTGCACCCCACCCCCTCAGCTCTTCAAGTGAAGACGGAAAAAACTGACATTCTTTCTACTGGCAGAGCAACCAGGTGACAAGATGCTTGACAACCCCCACCACCAATTCAGTTCCTGTTTCTGTGCCCTGCCCCCCAACCCTCCTACAACATACTTGTCTTAAAAAATACTTGCTTCTTTGAAAATGTAGTAAACTGCTGCTACAGTTTTATTTCCTACCTGCACTGATGACTGTAAAGCTATTGTTTTAGTTTAAAAAAAATAATAATCTTTTTTTTAAACTGTAGCAAACTGCTTGCTACAAATGTAGCAGACAGTTACTACAGCATATACCCTGCCTGCACGGAGTGGTACAGTCCTCAGATACTCAGATTTAAGTTCAAATTAAACTTTACTTTTAAACTGTAGCAATTTCTACATTTTATACAACACACTGTGCATTATAGTGCTCAGGTTTGACCTCAGAGCCAGTATTGTATTAGAAAGAGATCAGGATTGTCTGATTTTGCATTCCCCAACACTCTTCACCTGGGACAGTTTTCTCTCTTGCCCATCCTTAGCTTTGCTATTGGGCTGGGGGGGGGGGGCTCTCCTCCAGAAATGCTTTAACGGCACAACAGTATGTTTTGGAATTTGCTATTTTTCTCTTATACCTGCAGTTTTTCAAAGTGTTTACATCCACAATCGTGATAGTCACAGTTCTGATAGGGAGCCTGGATATAAATGTATCACGTTTTTAAAAACTTTTAGATGAAGTCCATGAGCACCTAGGTAGCCACTGAGTAGATGTGCTTGAGCAGTGTTTGTGCTGTACAACTTGTAGAAGCTCAGGGAAACTGAATTGTTTCAGTGTTTGTCTCATTTTGATTGTTATTTGTGAACAAGTCTTTGGAAATGGGCAAAACTGATGCATTTGTTCTGGGATGAAGTCGTTTAGCAAAGAAGTTAGCGGAGTCTTTTTTTCTTACTTAGGATGAATTTGTGAAGATAGCACCATTTATTTACAGTGAAATGGTGGAGTGCATGATACAGGTTAGAGTCTGGTGCAAGTGTTTGAGAAAAACAAATGTAAGCCTTGCGAGAAAAAACAAATGTAAGCCTTGCGAGAAAAAGATTATGTTAAGTAATGTCTAAAGGCAGCTGTGAAGTAATGTCCATTAGATTACATTTTTAAAAAGTTTTATTTGCCTTTCTAGTGGTAGTTCACATGCAACTTGGAGATCTTTGGCAGTTGCATACCCTGGTGTCTGCAACCATACTTTCCTTAATTACTACAAATATTAACCAATTTGTTTCATGAAAAGAGCTGTGTAGTCACAATAGAATTTACCCTGTTGACAAAATACAAGCAGTGAATAGTAAGACTATATTTGGTATTTTCTGTATACATCTTAAAAGATTGATTTCTGCATGAGGGGGGCATAAGTCAGGACACTTAAAAATTGTACAGAGTTGTGTTGATAACATTTTGTACTATGTTGATACCATCTTGTTGCATCTTTAAAAGCACTAAAGATTGTCTTTGTACTGTTTTTAAAAATATAAAGTGAGTTTTTTATATGTCAAGATTTGAAGTCATTGTTAGACTTTTTATTATTATTTTGTAGTAAAAAGGACATCTTTATGTTTTATATATTTTTCTCTGTTTTCCCTGCAGCACAGTTAATCTTGGCATTTTTTTCTTCTTTGCCCACAGAATCCCTTTTTCAGCTTCTTTTAGAAACAACTGTGCGAAGTACTGGGACAAATGACAGTAATGGACAATTGCTTACTGCACTCTCTTGTGCTTGCCTGTTCAGTTTGGTGGTGTCTTGGGGCGATACAGGAAGAATACTGCAAGCTATATCAGCCATCCTTACGAACAATGGCAGCCTTGCTTGTCAGAATATTCAAGTAAGTGATTGAATATATTGCAGTGAAAAAATGCTGTTCATTGTACTGTAATAGTAGATCTGATGTTGTCAATCTTCACATAATCCTTGACTGTGGGTTCAATTCCGTATCTCGGAACCGACTTGGCCGTTATTCCAGCTCACATCTTCCAAAAACTTTTGAGCTCAGCTTTACCCATAATGCCTCTCATAGGATTACCCCAGAACTTGTTTGCGGCTTTTAATACCAGACGTGTTTATCCTGCCAGCTCTTGAGCAAGCTTATTTTCTTCAAACTGTGTTTTTCTCTTTAAAACTCTTACTCTCACTTACCCAGCAACTTCATTAGCTTTTTTCTTCCAATACCATTGTTGGTAGATCCTCTCTTTTGCTTTTTGTTTACCATTACTGTAATCTGTTCATACCATTGTTGGTACTTTTCTTGTGTTCCTTCCTCTAATTACCACTAATGTAAATCTTTCATACCATTGTTGGTAACGTCTTTTTCTGCATAAAAAAAAAAAAACTTTAAACTTATCGTTCCGCCTTTCTTTCTATGCCTGTTTCTTCAGCTATGGCTGATAAGACTAAAGGTACTTCTGGCTTCAAAAGATGCCAGAAGTGTGATCGTAAATTACCAAACTCTGATGGTCACTCTTTGTGTCTAGTGCTTGGGCCCTTTGCACCTTCAAGAAGATTGTGCTTTCTGTCACTGGGCCCTTGTAGAAAGGAAAAACAACTTATCTTAAAGGACCTTATAAAATTGAGCTTTGAGGCCGTATCTGGATCTGTCAAATCGAAAACTGATGTTTGCTCCCCTTTTTCTTCTTCTTCTTCTTCATTCAAACATGAAGGATCTAAGAAAAGGAGCTGCTCGATTCCGACAGTTTTGTCAGCACCGCCAATTAAAATGGCTAAGACTTCCCTGGTTCCCAAAGTTTCAGTGGAACTGACTGGGAAACTGCTTCCACCATTGGTGCTGTCATTGCCTACCTCTGCACTGACAATTTCGGCACTATTACTGTTTTGGACGAAACAATTTGGAAACTTCTCTCTCCTGCATTCCAGTGGTTTCAGAGCCAAAGAAGATGTTCTTTGTTCCCCATTGCTGCAGTCCTTACTATTGGGGTATAGTCCGCGTCCAGTCGGCCCGAATACCAGAGTATAAGGCTGACGTCGGTCAGGGCGCATTAGACTGACGTCAGTACGTCAGGGTACTAATGCGCATGACCGACGTCATATCCTCAGTCTTTTTTGCCGCATGGTCCGATGCAGAAGCAGTTTTGCGAGTGCAGGTTGGCGTTCTGAGATATTTCCGAAACCGGAGTTTCAGACCGAAACAGAGTTGGCTAAGTACCCGTTGGGGAACATTTTGGTTTTTCTTGCCTCAGTATTTTACGGATGTCAGAAAAAGTGAATAACTGTATTTCTTGTGGGAAACAGATACCTCATAGGGATTACCATACTTTGTGTATACCTTGTTTAGGGCCTGAGCACGACGTTGTTGGTTGCCGCTCTTGTGCTAGATTTAACAAACGCACTATTAAGAGGAGGTTAGACTGTGCCAGGTTAGTGTTTGGGAAGCGTTGCAATTATAAAATGCCGTCGGATGCTCCGACGCCCGCTTTGTCCAAGAAGCGCAAGGACAAAACAGCGAAGCCTAGGGTTGATGAACCGGCAGTCCCGGACGTCGGTTCTTTAGAAGGCTCAGTAGAGCCAGAGGTTTTGCCGGGAGTTTCCATGGAGTCTCAGGCAGAAACTTTACTGTTACAGGATGTGCCTTCTCAGGAGGTAGGCCAGGCTGAGGGGGCTTCTCAGGTAACTGTTCTTCCCTCTCTTCCCAAGGTAGTTAGAGCCTCTCCTTCTGTTGCCAAAACTTCTTTGAGAGGTAGGCCTAGTTCAGCTTCAGTGGGGGCTTCTCCTAGCATTTCGGGTTCTGTACCTAAGAAACATATGCTTAAAATGGCAGAAGATTTGATTACTATGATTAGAGGTTCTATGCCCCCGCCTGATAAGAGGCCTAGGGTGGAACCGGAGTTTGATAGTTTTGAACAGTGTTCAGAGGCTTCAGAGTCTTCTGCAGAAGACTTGCAGGAGTATCCTACTTATTCTGATTCTGATGTGGATGATTCCACTCCTACAGCTTCTCCTCCTGAGGATTTCTCATTTTCAGAGACTCTGCATTCCATGAGGGAGCACTTTAAATGGGAAGGCCAGGATTACTCTGATTCCAGGAAAAGGCTTAGGGAATTCTTGTTTTTACCCCAGCATAGGCCCTTAGCTATTCCTCCTGTGTTGAATGTGGTGGATGATGTTTTTGCAGAGGCTTCCCTGAACCCTGACTCTTTGCCTCCTGCTCCTGTTAAACCTGATAGGTATTATAGGGTGCCCGAAGCTCATAAGTATTTGTTTAAGAGTCCTAGGGCGGATCCAGAAACTGTTTCTCAGGGGCCTAAAGGTGTTAAGGCCTCTGTGGTTAAAAATCCTGTTCCCACTGATAAAGAGGCAAGGGCTTTGGATAGGTGGGGAAAGAAAGTGTATACTTCTTCCACTCTAGCCATGAGAGCGTTGAATTGTCAGTTTCACATGCTAAAATATCAAAATTATCTTCTTTCACAATTGAAATCTAAGGTGGATGCTTTGGCGGAAGGTATTGAGTGTAAAGAGTTGCTGGATTTGGTTCATGTGTCTGAACAAGTGGGTAAGCATTCTTTGCAATGTGGTTTTGATGCTGTACAGGCCTCCTCGAGGGTGGCTGCCACTAGTTCTGTTCTTCGCAGGCATGCCTGGTTGAGGGATCAGAATTTAGCTGAGCATGTTAAGGCAAGGATTTTGGATGCTCCTTTACAGTCTGATGTGTTGTTTGGTTCACCTGTGGAAGCAGTTTTAAAGAAAATGGAGGACAAAGCTAAGTCTATGCAAACTGTTAAAGATTTTTTGCAGGTACAGCCACCGAAGTTTAGTAGAAATTGGCCTGCTAAGGGGTGGACATATCCTGCTTATGATTCCCAGTCTAGGGGTAGGTCTAGACGTGGTAGGGGCAGGGCTCAAGGTTCTTTTAGGCCTAGAACAAGGAGTTCACCTGCTCAGACTTCTGGTGAGGGCAGGGGTCAGTCCTTTCGTAAACAGACCCAATGACCTGCCTTTTCAGCTGCCAGTAGATTCTCGTCTGGCAGCTCCTTTGGGAGGAAGACTGTCTCTTTTCAAAGAAAATTGGGATTTAATTACTCAAGACAGATGGGTGTTGGATATCATTCACCACGGTTACAGGTTTTATTTCCACACAATGCCCCTTTCAAAGGCATGCCAGACGTTCCTCCTCCACAAAGAAAAGAGGCTCACAAGCAAGTTTCTCAGTTACTCCAGATGGGGCCATTCAGCCAGTCCCTGTATCAGAAAGGGGCCTAGGATTTTATTCTCGCCTGTTCCTAGTACCAAAGAAGGGGAACACGTGGAGACCAATTTTGGATTTATCTATCCTCAACACTTATCTGGACATTCCCAAGTTCAAGATGTTGACGTTACAACAGCTTTTACCTCTGCTGGGCAAAGATCACTGGATGGTAACTTTAGATCTCAAGGAAGCTTACCTTCATGTGCCTATAAGGCTAAGTTGCAGGAAGTATCTGCGGTTTCGAGCTGGAAATTCTCATTATCAGTTCTCTGCATTGCCCTTTGGCTTATCTACTGCCCAGAGTATTCACAAAGGTTCGGGCACCAGTGATAGCTTACTTCAGGCTACAAGGAATTCAAATCTATCCTTACTTAGGCGACTGCCTGATTCTGGCTCAAGAAAAGGAAGACCTTCTACAGCATCTGGAATATGTTATAGCAGTGTTAACATGCCTAGGGTATTCTGTGAGCGAAATAAAGTCCAGTCTAGTACCCTCTCAAGACATGTGCTTTCTGGGTGTGAGACTGAATACAGCAGCCCAGATGGCCTTTTTAACCCCGGACAAACAAAAGAGTCTATCACTTTACTTCCATCAACTATCTCATCAGTCCGTGCTGACTGCAAGGACAGTCCTTCAAGCATTAGGGTTCATGGCATCTTGTATTCTGGTGCTTCCCAATGCCAAACTGCATATGAGGAAGCTACAATGGTATCTCAAAATGTATGGACACAGCACTGCCAGGATTTGGACACTGTCATTCAAATAATACCTTGCCTTCAAAAAGAATTTTTGTGGTGGGCTCAGGAATGTCACCTAAACAAGGGACTCTCTGTGACCCGGCCAGAGGCGAGTCAGATTTTAACGACAGATGCCTCGGACATTGCTTGGGGAGCTCATCTAAATGGAAAGTGGATACAAGACAAGTGGCCTGCCAGACTACAGCATCTACATATCAACATGAAGGAGATGTTAGCAGTCCAGTTTGCATTACTGGCTTTCAAGGAGTTACTTCTTCCAGGGCAGGTGTTGATTCTAACAGACAACACAACTGTCATGTGGTACATCAACAAGCAAGGGAACACATTCTTATCCTCTATGCAGGCAAGCAATGATTTTATGGGAGACTGCGCTAAGCTTGCATCTAACTCTTCAGGCAAGGTTTCTGCCAGGAGCACAGAACTCCTTAGCAGATGTGTTAAGCAGGCAAATCATGGATCCCCACGAGTGGAAACTGGATCTTCATGTATTTCAGAAATTGACAGTGTCATGGGGAACTCCAGACATAGATCTGTTCGCTTCTCCACTAAACCACCAGCTGCCAAAGTATTGCACAAAGGGGTTTCATCACACAGCTTGGAAAGTGGATGCTCTGTCTTTCAGTTGGAAAAACCTTCATGTGTATGCCTTTCCACCTCTGCCTCTTCTTCCAAAGGTACTATTAAAGGTCAGACAAGACAGGCCAAGGATGATTTTGATAGCTCCAGATTGGCCTCGGCAACACTGGTACCCACTACTACGGAGTCTGGTAAAGAAGCCTCCATGGCCTTTACCTCTGATTCCTCATCTGTTATCTCAGAAGGACGGTCATCTGCTCAATGTCAAGCTTCACTCTCTTCATCTAACAGCCTGGCATATTCTGTGTTGAAACACAGCAGGTCTCAACTTCCTCAACAAGTTTTAAATGTGATTATGGAAGCTAGAAGACCTAGTACAAGGAAAGTGTACGCAGAAAAATGGAAGAGATTTTTATTTTGGAGTACAGCAAAGAATTTGGAGATTTCTGAGCCTAATTTGAGTGTGGCTCTTCAATATCTTACTGAGTTATTGGACAAAGGTTTGTCCTTCTCTTCCATTAAGATTCATGCTGCAGCAATTTCAGCTCACTATGATTGTGATCCACCATTGTTTTCGCATCCTTTGTTCAAGCAGTTTCTTAGAGGGCAAAGAATATAAGACCCCACGTAGAGCTCCTACTCCTGCTTGGGATCTCAATTTTGTGTTGGAAAAACTTACTCTACAACCTTTTGAGCCTGCGGCTACTGCTGAATTGAAATACTTGTCATGGAAGACTGTTTTTCTGTTGGCTATTACTTCTGCAAGAAGGGTGTCTGAGTTGCAGGCCCTTATGGCAGTAGAGCCATTTTTGATTTTCCATAAGGATAGGGTATCATTACGTACTAATCCTTCCTTTATGCCTAAGGTGGTTTCTAGTGTGGCTTTAAACCAAACTATTCATTTGCCTACTTTTTATGCAGACCCCCAAAATAAAGGGGAACAGATTTTGCACACTTTAGATGTACACAGGCAATTGCGTTATTATTTAAGCAGGACTAAGGATTTCAGGCAGTCTCAGCAGTTGTTTGTTTCTTTTGCTTTGAGTTCACAGGGCAAGCCTGTGTCAAAACAAACTATTTCTAGGTGGATTGGCTTTTGCATTGCATTTTGTTATTCCCATCATGGCAAGGACATTCCAGCTGGGATTAGGCCTCATTCCACTAGGGCTACTGCCACTTCAACAGCTTTTCTAAGGGGGGTGGCAACTAAGGATATTTTGGAAGCAGCTACTTGGAGTTCAGTGCATACTTTCTCTAAGCATTATCACCTTCCTATCTACTCTAAGTCTAGGGCTGGTTTTGCCACTGCTGTTTTGCAAGGCATGTTGTCAGCTCCTGCTTCTTTATGATTTGCCAGCCTCCCTTACCTCTGCTTTGGGATTCTACCCAATAGTAAGGACTGCAGCAATGGGGAACGAAGAACATAGTACAGTTTTGTACCTACCATAAATGTAGATGTTCGAGGATCCCCATTGCTGCAGTCCAATTACCCTCCCTCCTTCCCTCTGTGTTTAGGGGTGGTTGTGTAGGTGAGGTTACATGCTTATATTTTTGTATATATTCTTGTATATATTGTACATATTTTTGGTGCAGGTATTTTGGGCCTTGTCTTTTTAGGGTCTTCTGACATCTGGGGCAAGAAAAGACTGAGGATATGACGTCGGTCATGCGCATTAGTACCCTGACGTACTGACGTCAGTCTAATGCGCCCTGACCGACGTCAGCCTTATACTCTGGTATTCGGGCCGACTGGACGCGGACTATACCCCAATAGTAAGGACTGCAGCAATGGGGATCCTCGAACATCTACATTTATGGTAGGTACAAAACTGTACTTTTTCATTTAAAGACAGGCCCACGTACGAGGTATTCACCATCATCGGACCCCTTTGCAGAATGATCTCCAAGCCCCTTCTTGGAGAAACCCTGGTTCCCATTGTTCTCTTCAGTCCGTTCCACCAAGAACCTGGAGTCCGATATTTTGAGACTGGTGGACCAGCTCCTGGCAGTGAGGGGATTAGCTGTGTCTGGAATTTTACCTGTCTCTACACCAGTTCTTGTTCCTCCTCTGATTCCAACGGAGTCTTCGGAGTCCCCAATGCCGGCAGTCCCGGTGCCAGTCAGATCTACATCTCCGGCACCGATAACTGCCCTGAGCTCTTCAGTTCTGTTGGAGCCAGAGACCTCCTGAGGTCGAAGCTTCATTGTCAGTTCTGGGGAGCGTTGTTCCACTCCAGTATTGTTGAATGCTCCTCGGGGCTTCTGCACATATGAGCTCAACTCTGGCTTTGGAGGCACCTCCCTCAGTGCCGGGTGGGACCACGGTTCCGAAGGAGTCTTATTCCAGTTCCGGGCTCCCATTCCTCTATGGAGGGGGTGGGGGCCTGCTTTTCAGGCCCATGGAGAGGGCCTTGTCCACTGCAGAATCACAGTTGATACCATTTTTGTCGGACCAGCACCCCTTCTCTACCCCTTTGCCCAGAGCTCCATCCAACTTCAACTCTAGGATAGCTGGCACAGAAACCTCAGGATCCAACCATGGTGGTCATACCCTCTTCAGACACCTCTCCAGCCCATCCCACCGAGGAGATACCCCTGAAGAGGAAGTGCAAGAGGCAACACTTGGATTCTCCTGAAGAGTCTTGCACAGAAGATACCGATTTTGAGAAAGGGGAAGATTCCTTGAAGTCACCACAGGAAGGAGTTCCCATTGGAAACGTATTGGAGATTGTGAAACAGTGGGGTGGCTGGACTTCCCATCAGCCTTCCTCACAAGAATATGTATGCCTGTAGGCTTTCTGTGCCCAACCATCTTCCTGTTGGATCTCTTTGCCCACTGACGATCTAATTAAATTGATTATGCAGCAGGCTTGGAAGATACCTGACTCCATCAAGTCAAGCCAGTTCCCAAGAGACCGGACCGCATTTTGTCAGCTCCTCAGGATCAGCAGCATTGGGCTAAAGGAAATACCAGCAGATGCCATGGTGTTAGCGGCAGCCACCAAAAAGGAACTTGCTGATGGAAGTCCTACTACCCATCCTCCTAATAAAGAGTCTAGGACAATAGATTTGGAAAATGTGTATATGCTTCATCGACCTTCGAGCTCAGGTCCTTGAACTTCATGGCACAGGTCCTTGAACTTCATGGCACATTTCATGAAACTTCGAGATCTGGTAAAGGAGCTCCTGCAGGACCTCTCCTTTGTGCAGACAATACTGACCTCACTGGGGTTCACCATAAACATGGAGAAATCCCAGCTGCTACCCACATGAAGGATTACCTTCCTGAGCACTCTGCTAGACACATTCAAGCAAATACCCCCTCTTCCACCAGCTGGCACAAAAGACCCACCTCACAGCCATGCAGATATTACAAGCCCTGGGATATATGGCCCCCTGCATCCTGCTGGTACGCCTTGCCTGATGGCATATGCAGAAACTGCACTGGTACCTAAGGAACCTCTGTTGCTAATACAACCACTCTCTGGAGCACCGACTACCACTAATTCCTTGCTTAAAGAAGGAACTGTTCTGGTGGGCCCATGCTTGCTCCCTAAACAAAGGACTTCCTTTTGTCCTTTGCCCACACAAGCAGACCTTGACCACAAACACCTCAGACATTGCCTGGGGAGCCCACACTGGAACTCTGCAAACCCAGGCCTTTTCAGAACAGGAAGTTCTAGGTCCACGCATCAATTTGAAAGAAATGCTGGCAGTGCACAGAGCTATCCTAACCTTTCAAAAGCATCTGTCACCAGGGGTGCTCCTAAGCAGGGCAGATAACACCACTGACGTGGTACATCAACAAACTGGGGGGCACTCATTCCTACCCCCTATGTTGCCTTGCTGTGGAAATCTGGCAGTCAGCATCGAATCTAGGACTGCATCTCTTAGCTCAATACCTCCCAGGGAAGCAAAACACCCTGGCAGATCACTTAAGCAGACCGATACTGGACCCCCAACGAATGGCAGTTGCACAGGGAGACCATCATACAGATCACTCGCATCTGGGGGGAGGCAGGCATAGACCTTTTTGCAAGCCACCAGAACCATCAACTGGCCAAGTTCTACTCAAGACAGTTTCACACAGAAGCCTGGAGGATGGACACTCTCTCCTTCCACTGGGGCAGCCTGTTTGCATATGCCTTTCCCCACTTTCTCTGATACCCAGGGTTCTACTCCAGATCAGAGAAGGGCCAAGTGCTATCCTGATTGTCCCAGATTGACCAAGGCAGTACTGGTACCCCATGCTCCTCAGCATGAGCATGCACCCTCCCTTTACCTTGCCTTCCACCGCAGACCTTCTCACACAACAGGGAGGGAAGCTTCCGCATCCAGGCCTTGCTACACTCAAGTTGATAGCATGGCTGATTCCTCAGACATTTAACACTGCAGCCCTCAGCAGTCAGGTGTTAGACATTATTAAGGAGGCTTGCAGACCCAGCATCAGAAAATCTTATTCCTCTAAATGGAAGAGATTCACCTGCTGGTATTCCACTAGAAACACCACCAGCACTAAAACCTCTTTACACCTTGTTCTGGATTACCAGGCAGAGCTCCTCCATAAGGGTTTGTCTTGCTTCTCTATCAAGACTCATGCCTCTGCTATCTCAGCCTGTGTCCAGGCGGATCAGCCTTTATTCTTCCAACACCTCTTGAAGCAGTTCCTCAGAGGTGTGGCTCACATCAAGCCACCAAGAAGGTCCCCTGCGCCTGCTTGGGATCTTAACTTTGTTTTGGAAAAACTGATTCTCCCCCCTTTCGAGCCAGCTTCCTCAGCAGACCTCAAATACCTCTCTTGGAAGACTGCCCTTTTGCTAGCCATCGCTTCTGCTAGGAGGGCATCTGAGCTCTAGGCTCTTATGACCACTGAGCCCTTCATCTTCCACGCAGACAGGGTCTCTCTGAGAACCAACCCCTCCTTCATGCCCAAGGTGGTCCCTGATAGTAACCCTCAACCAGGTCATACACCTACCTACTTTCTTTCCTAAACCAACAAATTGAGGGGGGAGAATTCTGCATACTTTGGATGTGCACAGGCAGTTGAGATTTTACCTTGACAGGACCAAATCAATCAGGAAAACTGACCAACTCCTGGATGTTCTTCATGTTTCACTGTTGCAGTCATTACATTTGGGTAATCCTGCTGGCAGGTTGCCCTCAGCCGGCCTGAATTCCAAAGTCTTGGGTCCTGCGTCGGCTGCTGTCGCCCCTTCCCTGACGTCAGGTTGTCAGGAGTATAAAAGAAGTAGCCGACGCCGTTTTCTTCAGTCTTTTCTTGCCGCGCGGTGCCCGAAGCAGAAGCAGTTCGCAGGTGCCGATCGTCTGACTCCTGAGATTTTCCTGTTTGAGTTTCAGATCCGAAGTCTTCAATAAAGCTAAGTACCCCGTTGGGGAAACTTTTTTCTTGCTCCAGACCAATGTCAGAAAAAGTTAATAATTGTATTTCTTGTGGAAAGCAAATACCTCATAAGGATTTTCATTCTTACTGTATTCCTTGCCTAGGCCCTTATCACAACGTTACTGGTTGTCGGTTTTGTGCTAGATTTAACCAATGCACTATTAAGCATCGGTATGATTTTGCTTTAAATTTTTTTGGATGCCGGTTTAATTATCCTGAAACCGGAGTTTACAAAAAAACGCAAAGAAAAGGATAGAGAAAAACAACAGAGGCCCAAAACCGACAAAGCTTCTCCTAAGCCAGTCGCCAGTTCTCAGTGACGCGCTTTCGCAGCCCCTGACGCCCGCTACTTTAGAGTCGCAGGCAGCTACCGACTCCCACGTGGAGTCTGCCATGCTGCTGGATACTCAAGGTATTGGAGCCTCGGACGGTAATCCCTCAGATGGGTCCAGAGCCGCTGAGCAGGTCCCAGCTTCTGAGGGTGTATTCAGACCTAAACATCTTTACATTAAAACTACTTCAGCTTCAAAGGCAAAGACTAAAGCACCTTCTAAAGCAAGGAAACAAACTCAAGAGCCACATGGACAGGCCTCTATGCCCAAAAAACAGATGCTCAAAATGGCCGAAGACTTGATTACCTTGATCAGGGGTTCCCATCCCCCTCCTGATAAGAGGCCTAGGCAAGACACTGACTATGAATCTTCAAATCAGGTTTCTATTTCCTCTGATTCCTCTTCTGATCAGGAATATTCTCTTCCCCCCTATGAGGATTCTGATGCTGAAGACTCTATACCTTCAGCATCCCCTCCTGAGGACTATACCTTTGGGGAAACCTTGCATGCCATGAGGGAGCATTTCCACCGGGAGAGCCAAGATTTTTCAGGATCTAAAAAGAGGCTGAGGGATTTTCTTTTACTACCTCAGCACAGGCCTCTAGCCATTCCACCCGTGTTAGACATTGTAGATGATGTGTTTTCAGAGTCTAGTCTAACCCCTGACTCCTTACCCCCAGTTCCTGTTAAGCCTGACAGATATCACAGGGTTCCTGATTCACACAAATTTCTTTTTAAAAACCCTGCTGCTGACCCAGAAACTATTTCACAGGGTCCAAAGGGAGTTAAGGCTTCCACTGCAAAAATCCCAACCCCCTCTGACAGAGATTCAAGGGCACTGGCTAGATGGGGAAAAAAGGTTTACATATCTGCAACTTTGGCTGTAAGGGCCTTAAGCTGTCAATTTCATATGCTTAAGTATCAGTAACATGTCATGGGATTGCTTAAACAGAAAATGTTGTTAAATTCTGAATGTGCAGAAAACAAGATAATGCAGGATTTATTGTATGCAGCAGGACAAGTTGGAAAACATATTTTGCAATGTGGTTTTGATTCTTTGGAGGCCTCCTGCAGGGCTGCAGTTACAGGTTCTGTAATTAGGAGGCATGCTTGGTTAAAGGAACAAAATCTGCCTGATCATGTTTAAGTTAAATTACTAGATGCACCTTTATAGCATGATACTTTGTTTGGTGTTAAGGCAGAAGATGTGTTAAAGAAAATGGAGGACAAAGCTAAATCTTGGGTGGCACAGTGGTGCAGCGGTTAATGCTGTCGCCTCACAGCAAGAGGTTCTCTGGTTCGATTCTCGGCTGGGGTGCCTTCTGTGTGGAGTTTGCATGTTCTCCCTGCGTTCGCGTGGGTTTCCTCCGGGTACTCCGGTTTCCTCCCACATTCTAAAGACATGCTTCTGGAGCATTTCTCCCCGGGCCTCCGCTGAAAACAGGATCTGTGGAACCTAGTCGGACATTCCCGGTCAACAAATGTTAAATAAATAAATAAAAATAAATAAATAAATCTATGCAAACTGTCAAAGATTTTTTACAAGTACAGCCACTTAGGTTTACTAGACACTGGCCTACAAAAAAATTGGTCCTTTCCTGTGTCAGACAGACCTCAAAGGGGCAGATCCCAGGCGCAAGGTTCTTATAGGCCCAAGCAATGGGGTGCTTCTACCTCCAAAGCTGGAGAAGATAGATCACAAACATACAGAAAACAGTCCCAGTGACTTCCCCCTGCCTGCACCAAGCGCTTATCTTCTGGCAGCACCCTTAGTGGGGGGAATTAGCACTTTTTCCTCAAAATTGGCACTTCGTAACCCAGGACAAGTGGGTTCTAAACATAGTGTCACAAGGCTACAAGTTCCATTTCCATACTCTGCCAAAGGCAAACTGCTGGCCAGATCTGCCAGAAAATCAATGGGCAGAAGCACAAAAACAAGTCTCATCCCTCATGGACATGGGGCCATTCAACAAGTACCAGAGCAAGAGCAGGGACAAGAATTTTACTCAAGACTGTTCTTGGTACCCAGAAAGGACAAGGCCTGGAGGCCGGTACTGGACCTATCTATTCTGAACACTTTCCTGGATATTCCAAAATTCAAAATGTTGAGTTTGCAGCAGCTTCTGCCCATGCTGGGCAAGAATGCTTGGCTTGTGACTTTAGGCCTAAAAGAGGCATAATTGCATGTTCCAGTCAGACAATCATGCAGAAGATACCCAAGGTTCAAGGCTGATTCAATGTATTACCAATTCTCTGCACTGCCCTTTGGCTTATCTACTGCACCCAGGGTCTTTACAAAGTGCCTGGCACCAGTAATTGCATTCCGCAGACAAAGAGGAATACAAATATATCCTTACTTGGACGACTGTTTCATTCAAGCAGAGAACAAGGACATTCTTCAACGTCTGGCGTTTGTGAAAAGACTTCTAACATACCTAGGGTACACAGTCAACAAAAACAAATCAAAACTAGTACCCTCACAAGAGGTAACATTCCTGGGTGCAAGCTTGAATACAACTGCCCAGATGGCTCATCTCACGCCAGACAAACAAAGGCAACTGACTACCTATTTCAAAATGTTGGCAACAAAGGCCCAGTTATCTGCAAGAAAAATTCTGCAGGCTTTGGGCTTCATGGCATCCTGCATCCTACTAATTCCATATGCAAGACTGCATATGAGAAAACTTCAATGGTACCTAAAAAGTGTTTGGACTCAACATTGCCACAGCCTGGAAACAGTCAATACTCTCATTCCCTGCCTGCAACAGGAGTTTCAATGGTGGGCAAAGGCTTGTCACCAGAACAAGGGACAGCCATTCACATTACCTCCAGCCAGGCAGACACTAACAATGGGCCCCTCAAGATGCATGCACTCGAAACTCTCCTTAGCATGGAGAACATTGATATCTGCAGTAACAGAAACCTGGTTCAAGGCTCCTGAGAGCACCTCAGCACTACCAGGTTATACCTCATACCATGCTTTTCGGCCCCAAAACTTGGACTGAACCACAAAAGGAGGGGGAGTATCAATATTCATCAAAGATACCCACACCTCCAGGTTGGTGGCACAGCACGAAGCATCAGAGACTATCCATGTGCAACTAATAGTGGGTAAAACTGTCTTCCAGTTTATAGCCTGCTACAGACCACTCTCCCAAACCCAGGAACTCCACTCGGCCTTCCTGAGAACACTGGAAAATATGAAGGCCTCTCCAAACACCATTATATTGGGCGACTTCAACTACCCAAACATAGACTGGGAGCATTACTCTAGCTCCAACACCCTAGCCCAAAGGTTCCTAGAATTTATAAACTCAAATGCTATGGAACAACTTGTTACCACTCCCACAAGAGGGGAAAACATACTGGAGCTGATCATCACCAACATGGGGACTCTATGCTCCAGACCAAGAAGTGTATCCCTCACTGGTAAGATCAGACCATAAACTAATCTCACTGGATATTCACATCCCGACCCCACCCCCTGCCCAGAAAACCACAGTGAAAAACTTCTCTAAAGCAAATTTCACACTCCTCAAAACCGAGGTGGAATCCTTCAAAGCCCCCGGGCCTGTGGAAAATACAGCCCAGACCGCAGAATCCTTTATAAACGCATTCTATGGACACCTTCAGGAATGCATGGATCATGCAATCCCAAATAAAACCAAGACCCAATCCTCCAAAGGCAGGCGTCCTGTCTGGTGGACCCCAGCCATAAACAAACTATACAATAGAAGGAGGAAGCTACTACATGATAGAGCAAAATCCCAAAAAGGGAAGGCATCTCTGATCAGTATTAGCAAAAAACTACGGGCACTCATAAAATCGTCTAAGGCCAGCTTCGAGAGAAAAATTGCACAGGACACTAAGGATAATCACAAGGCTTTCTTTAGTTATGTTAGGAACCTGGGTGGGAATTCCCAGATATGCTCAGAATTAGTCCAAAGTGACAAAAAATACATCGAACCCACAGACATTGCCAGCATCCTAGCTGACAGGTTCAGCGCAAACTTCTCTCCCCCCCCCCCCACCAAAAGGGCAAATATCTATCCCAGCAGAGTGCCCCCATGACATCTGAGATGCTCAGGTAAGAACCGCCCTCTCCAAAGCAAAAAACACAGCATCAATGGGACCAGACGGTGTCCCGGGCTGCGTCCTACATGAACTCCAAGAAGAGCTAAACCCAAACATAAAACTACTGTTCAATCTCAGCCTTACTACAGGATATGTGCACAAAGAGTAGCGTACAGCAACGGTGGTCCCTCTCCACAAAGGTGGTGCCTCAACGGATCCTGGAAACTATTGCCCCATAAGCCTGACTAGCTTGGTCTGCAAAGCTATGGGAAGGATCATCATGGACCTTATAAATAAAGATATTGGGGACCAACAGACACTGGAACCTACCCAGTTCGGCTTTGTTAAGGGCAGATCCTGCTTCTTAAACCTGGTCGATTTCTTTGAAACAGTCGCCAAGGCCATTGACGAGGGGAAGGTGGTCCACACAGCCTACCTGGACCTCGCAAAAGCCTTCGATACAGTACCCTACTCGGGCATTATAGATAAGCTCACCAGCTTAAATATAAACCCCTATATCACTAGATGGGTTGCAAAGTGGCTCAAGGACAGAACCCACATGGTTAGAATTGCTGGAGCCATGTCAGACTCCAAACCAGTTACAAGTGGCGTCCCACAAGGCTCAGTCCTGGGATCTCTCTTGTTCGGTATATATTTCTCAGAGGTACAGGCCAACACGGAAGGACTGTGGCTGACCAAGTTTGCAGATGAATGCAAACTGGGCGCCATAATCGACTCTCCAGCCAACACAAGCTTCCTCCAAAAGGGCCTCATAGAAACAGACAACTGGTGCCAGAGCCATGGCCTCAAGCTAAACGCCAAAAAGTGTATAGTCATCCCCTTTGACAAAAACAAAGTGCCCACAAATAACCACATAAGTGGTAATCCATTAAGTACGGAAGAAGTAATTAGGGACCTGGGGACCCAAGTTGATAGCAATCTCTCATTTGACAACCACGTGGCCAAAGTGGTTAGAAAAACGTTTTATATAGCCCACCTAATCATGAAGGGATTCACATCTCTATCAGGGGAGGTCATCGCGCCTCTTTACTCATCCCTCATCAGGCCCATAATTGAGTACAATGCCCCTTTTGGGATGTACCTTACCAGACACCTGCAGCAACTGGAAAGACCCCAAAAGTACCTCACCAAGAGGATCAAAGGGCTCAAACAGATGCCATATGCTGCCCGGTTAAAGAAACTCCAGCTCTACTCAGTGGCATACCGCCTGCTCAGAGGCGATCTGTGCCTGACATATAAAGCCATGTCCAACCCGGAATTAATGGACATGTTGCACCTCAGAAAATCCAAATCCCATCGAGCTACGCGCTCGAGAGACTTGAACCTCAGCACTGAAATAAATAGGACATGCTCTAGGGACAGATTCATAACCCAGAGGCTCCCTTCACTCTGGAATAAAATCCCAGTCCAGGTTAGGCAGAGTCCCTCATTGACTCTCTTTAAGAGGAATCTTGATGAGTGGATGGGGGATCGTAGGTTTACCCCGGGTATCACTTCTGTGTCACTGTTAGACAGAGGCACAGTATACTAACCTCAAAAAAGGGCATAGCAAAATTAATTTAAAATGGGTGGCGAAAGCCAAGCACTCTGGCTAGGCTTATAAAAAATGCCCTAGGGCAAATAGCCTAGTATGAACTTATCAGACTATCAGACTATGCCTGGGGAGCCCACATGGCAGGAAGATGCGTTCAGGGCACATGGTCCTCAAACCAAATGCATCTACATATCAATCAAAAAGAGATGTTAGCTGTTCAAAATGCCCTGACAGCCTTCAAGGACCTACTTCATCTGGGACAACTACTGATAAAGACAGACTACACCACGGTCATGTGGTATATAAACAAGCAGGGGGCACACATTCTTACCCCCTTTGCAGACTAGCCATGACCTTGTGGGACACAGCTTTGACTTACCAAGTACATCTGCAGGCACAATTCCTGCCAGGAAAGGAAAATATTCTGGCAGACGAACTAAGCAGAAACCACATGGATCCCCACGAGTGGAAGCTGGATCCACAAGTCTTCAGCATGATAACAAGGAAATGGGGATTCCCGGTCATAGATCTATTTGCCTCCCCTCTCAATTACCAACTAAAAAGATTCTGCACAAGGACTTATCACAGACAACCATGGAAAGTGGACGCCTTATCTTTCAACTGGACAAACCTGTCAGTATATGCCTTTCCTCCACTGCCTCTCCTCCCCAAGGTGCTACTAAAGGTCAGACAGGAGAAGCCAAAGATGATACTGATTGCCCCAGACTGGCCATGCCAGTACTGGTATCCAGTACTAAGGAACTTATCTCTATACCCAGCTTGGACCTTACCTCAGATACCTCTACTACTGCCCCAGCAAAACTATCAGATCATGCACAGCCAACTCAGGACATTAAACTTGGCATCATAGCGGATAATGTAGTCATACAAAAAACACCTCTCAGTAAAGCTGTGATGGATGTCATTCTGGAAGCCAGAAGGTCTAGTACTAGAAAATCTTATGCTGGAAAATGAAAGAGATTCTGTGCCTGGAACCAGGCACAAGGAACTGATACAGCGGTACCAAATATTCCTCAGATTTTGCAATACTTAACTGAGATGCTGGACAAAGGTCTATCTTTTTCATCAATTAAAATTCATGCCTCTGCCTTTTTGGCTCATTACAATACAGAGCCACCACTTTTTTCTCACCCTTTATTAAGGCAGTACCTCAGAGGAGCCAAAAATGTAAGGCCCCCAAGGAGACTACCAATACCTGCATGGGACCTCTCAACTATGTCTTGGAAAAGCTCACCCTGCTTCCTTTTGAGCCAGCTGCTACTGCTGGTATGAAGTTTTTGTCTTGGAAAACAGCTCTGCTCTTAGCAATTACTTCTGCAAGACGAGTTTCAGAGCTACAGGCGCTCATGGCTGTGGAACCTTTCATCATTTTTCATCCAGACAGGGTCTCCCTGAGTTCAAACCCAATATTTATGCCTAAGGTAGTGTCCAATATGGCTCTTAACCAAGCCATCCATCTGCCAACCTTTTACCCAAATCCACAGAACAAGGGGAGAGAAATCTGCATTATTTGGATGTACACAGCTTAGATTCTACTTGGACAGAACCAAAGCTTTCAGGAAGACAGAGCAATTACTAGTGGCATATGCTGCAGGATCACAAGGAAAGCCCATCTCAAAGCAGACTATTTCTAAGTGGTTAGGCCACTGCATTCGTTTCTGCTACTTACACTATGGCAAGCCAGTGCCTAAGGGCATTAGGCCTCATTCCACCAGAGCTGCAGCCACCTCAGCAGCTTTTCTCAGGGGAGTACCAACCAGACACATTTTAGAGGCGGCTACTTGGAGTTCAGTGCACACCTTTACAAAGCATTATCATCTGCCACTCTACTCTAAATCCAGGACAGGCTTTGCCACTGCAGTTCTGCAGGGCCTCATAGCTGCCCCTACTGCTGTCTAGTTCCAGCCTCCCAACCATAGCTTTGGGACTCTACCCAAATGTAATGACTGCAGCAGTGAAACTCTAAGAACATAGTACAGTTGTGTACACTTACCATAAATGTAGATGTTTGAGTGTATTCACTGTTGCAGTCCAGGTTACCCACCCGCCTTCCCCCTTTTTTCTTTTGGATCTTATCTTTCCTTCTCTGATTTATACTACCTATGTGGTGTATTTGCTTATAGATGAAGGTGAAATTTATATTGGTGTATTTCTGAATATATAAAGTTTGGTTACCCTTTTTGGGGGCTCCTGACATCTGGGGCTAGAAACACTGAGGAAAATGGCGTTGGCTGCTTCTTTTATACCCTTGACGACCTGACGTCAGGGAAGGGGCGACAGCAGCCGACGCAGGACCCAAGACTTTGGAATTCAGGCCATCTGAGGGCAACCTGCCAGCAGGATTACCCAAATGTAATGACTCCAACAGTGAATACACTCGAACATCTACATTTATGGTAAGTGTACACAACTGTACTTTTTATTTGCCCCTGGGGCAGAGGTGAAACCCACCGAGTAGCAGTTGCACAAACAGCTGCCCCAGTGTGGGCTCCCTAGGCAATGTCCGAGTCGGTGCACCAGAGACTGGTTGTTTTGGCACCAGAGGTTCCCATTGTATACATTTCTGCTGTACCTTCCATGGAAAGAGTCCTCCCAAAACTGTCAGATCCCATTCCACAAGAGCAGCCTCTACCTCTACAGCCTTTCTGAGGGGGGTTCCTACTAAGGAAATTCTGGAAGGTGCTACTTGGACATCTGTCCACATTTTCACCAAACACTACCAGCTGTCTACTTTCTCCAAGCACTACCAGCTGGCTACTTTCTCCAAAACCAGGGCGGGATTTGCATCTGCAGTTTTCTGCAGGGCATGCTAGCATCCCCATAATTGTGCAACTTCCTCCACCCACTTCCTCTGCTTTGGGATTCTTCCCACAAGTGATGACTGCAACAGTGAAACACGAAGAACATAGTACAGTTGTATACACTTACCATAAATGTAAGTGTTAGTGTATTCAGTGTTGCAGTCCTTTCCCTCCCAACTACCCCCTTTTTCTTAACTATTGTATGCGTCTCCTCTGGGGCTCCAAGAACTTTGGGAGCAAGAAAAACTGATGTAATGACTTTGGCTGTCTCCCTTTATAGCCCTGATGACCTGACGTCAGCCACATTCACAGAAGAGCCGACGCAGTAGGGCGACCTTTACTCTGGTACTCGGGCCGGCCGAGGGCTACCCAGCAGGGATAACCCACAAGTGATGATTGCAACAGTGAATGCACTTGAACATCTACATTTATAGTAAGTGTACACAACTGTACTTTCTTGCCATCTGAGCCTGAAGCAGAGTACTAGTCAATGGGTTGGTCAGTCCACACCAGAGAAAGACGATGCTTAAAACTAAGTACTTCATTAGGGAGCTTTTTATGTTTCTTGAGTGATGTCAGAGAAAGTTAATAACTATCTCCACTGTGGCAAACAGATACCACACTGGGATTTTCATTCTTTTGTGTAGCTTGTTTAAGCTCAGAACATGAGATGCCCAACTGTTGGTTCTGTGCTCGCTTTAGCAGTAAAACGATCAAGCATAGGGCTGAGATTTTTGGTAAGCACCTTAGCAAGTTGTTAGGGCCTTCTTGTTCACCAGTCATTCTGAGGTTGATCTCCCTAGGTGTAAGCAGAAGCATTCAAAGCATGGGGTACCAGGTGATGCTCATTCTATGTCTGCCAGTCCACCCAGGCTTGTTATCGAAGAAGGTGAGATGCTTTTGCAGTCCTCCTCTGTCTGCGGTTGTGACACAGGCCTCTATCCTGACTTCATTCAGAGTCCAATATGCCCCCAGGTCTCTCTACTTCATAGCCTAAAGGATGCAGTTCGTCAGTTGAGTCTAGAGCCACTTTAAAGGTTCCAGCTTCCAACAACCGCTTTCCATCTGTTGAAAGGGAGACTGAAATTCCCTGTTGTCAGCAGATCACCTCCGTTTATGGCTCTTGGGATATGTCCATCCATCTGCATCCCAACTTTAGCTTTGACTTCACCCATAGACACAACCCTAAGGCCTCACATAAAAAGACTGCAGCCAGCTTTCCCACAGCCGAAGCCTACCGGCTACCATTTCAAAATTCAGGCCTATTATCAGGACCCGATTAGGCTGACTGAGGATTTGATTACTAAAATCAGATCTAGACACCTTAGCCTCATTGTTTCTACCCCTGAATCATCATCTTGGAAAAGGGATTTTATCCCCCCAGGAGTCTTCCAGTACTTTTATTTCAGAGGATGGCAATAAAGAATCCATCTTTGAGCAAGGTTTGTTTATTGCTTCCTATGGGGATTTAGATTCTGATCAGAACCTAGCCTCGGCTTCACTCCCTTGAGGAGATATTGTTTGAGACCGTGTGCACCCTGAGGGAATATATTAATTGGTAAGCTCAGGATTACCCACAATCCAAGCAGAGAGTAAGAGAATTCATAAAACTTCCTGGGCATAAACCTCTTGCCACTCTGCAAGTCTTAGAGGTAGTGGACGATGTCTTGTTAGACTGTGATTTGCAGCCAGACTCCCTCCCACCTGCCCCTCAGAAACCAGGTAGATTTTACAAAGTTCTGGATCTAGATTAGATGCAGTTTTAAAAACCCTGTAGCGGATCCTGAAGTGTGGTGACACAGGGTCCTAAGGGAACTAAAGCTAGCCACATAAAAAAAAAAAAAAATCCCATGCCCACTGTCAAAGAAAGTAGAGCCTTGCACAGGTTTAGAAAGAAAGTCTACACCTCTGCTACCCAGGGTACGTGGGCCCTAAGTTGCCAACTTCATATGGTCAACCATCTGGAGACCCTATTAGACCAGATGAAGCAAACATTGGTGGGGACTGAAAACAAGTTCTCTAAGGAGCTACTAGACTTCTGCAACTCCTGCTCTGAAGTAGCTAAGCACTCCTTGCACTGTGGCTATAATGTTCTGGGAGCATCCAGCAGGGCAGCAGCTGCAGGGTCAGTTATTAGGAGACATGCCTGGCTGAGAGAGCAATCTTTCCCTAAACATGTAAAATCAAGTCTTTTTATTTATTTATTTATTATTATTTATTTTACATTTGTTAACCGGGATAGTCCGACTGGATATATGTCCATTTTCAGCGGAGGCCCAGGGAGAAAAGCTCCAAGAGTAGTTCATTGCAACACATAAGAAAATGCAAAAAAATCAACAAACAATTTAGTTAACAGAAAGGTAAGAAATACAATTTGCTAAAGGATATCATTTACAAGAAGTAGACAGCCAAAAACTATTAAATATGTAGTTATTAGTACTATGTGATACTATCCTATGAGATTATTAGTTAGATGAAGGACATAGGTCACTAATGTATATATAGGTGTAGGAATTAGCCAGGCTTAGTACAGTAGCAAGACCTTTTAGAGCCTAGGTATAGTTTGAGCTTGGATTTGAAGTGAGACAGGGAAGAAATTGAGGTTAACTCAGGGGGTAATAGGTTCCAGGCCTTACCTAGGGAGTTTGACAGGAGGCAAAAGAGCAGACAAAAGAGCATTCAGACTGACAATCGGAGATGGTGTTCAGACTGGCAGCAAAGAAGTTCTAAGGAATGTACGCCCGTACACCATCTTTATGCCCTCTACATTTTTGGATGCTCTTTTGAACAAAGATTATTTTTTGACCCTAAGGCTGAAGCAGTACTTAAAAAGGTGGGAGTATAAGGCCAAGTCCATGCATACTGTCAAGGACTTTCTTCAGGTTCGACCAGTCCACTTCAGCCATAACTATCCTATCAAACGCTGGTCCTTTCTGACTTCCCAGCTTAAACTAAGACATAGGAGACCTAGAAGGGACAGAAGTCAAAGGCAACAACAGTGACCAAAACAGTGGCAGGCTTACTACACTAGGCCTATGGGATCCCATCAGCAGGTTCCCACCAGGGAGCAACCATGACTCACTCATGCGCCTCCCTTTTTCCCCTCCCTCAGATCCCCCCCCCCCCACACACACACACACACGTACACACACTAGGAGGACAGCTGTCCCTGTTCTTAAAAAATTGGACTTCCATTACCGGGAATCAGTAAGTATTGAATAATCATAAAAAGAAGCTGCAAACTTTGGTTCAAACAACCCCCAACTCACTCAGGCTTTCCAGATATTCCACCAAATCAAAATGTAGAGGCCATAAAACAAATTCAATGCCTGTGTACCCAGTGATGTCCTTCCTTATCACTGTTGCAATATTCCTTACATTAAAGATCCCCTGCCAAAGGTAGACAGATGTCCGGTCAGTATACTAAAGGCCTTATGGTTGTAATAGGGATGTCGTATGTATGCTGCCCACGCACGATGTAGAGGGCATAAAGATGGTGTACGGGCGTACATTCCTTAGAACTTCTTTGCTGCCAGTCTGAACACCATCTCTGATTGTCAGTCTGAATGCTCTTTTGTCTGCTGGTTGTCAATCCATTTTCAGATAAGTGCCCCATTTGGGGTTTTTCTTATCTTATTTTTTTGTGGTTGTTAGATTACATGTCATCCAGAAAGGGGAAATGCCAGTGTGGGGGGGGCAGATTCCCCATAAGGATTGTTACAGTGTTTGTTTTGCTTAGGTACTTCTCCCAACCATATGTCTTGTCCTATTTAGTAAAACAAACAAAAAAACCAAGAAACCAAGTGAAACGAAAAAACCACGGGCACCTTGCTCCAGCCAACGAGGTTAAAACCACTTCACTAAACGGCTCAAACAAGCTTAAACAAGCCAATAATTAGAAAATTAAAATGTTAATTTTCTAATTATTGGCTTGTTTAAGCTTGTTTGAGCCGTTTAGTGAAGTGGTTTTAACCTCGTTGGCTGGAGCAAGGTGCCCGTGGTTTTTTCGTTGTCTTGTCCTATTTGTCAAGCTTTTGTTCCTAAAACTTTGCATAGTCATCTCTCCTTTTTAGCTATTTACCTTGGAATGATCATCTTAAATTGTTGGCTCAGGGTACAGTGGTGGAATCGTCCTGGCCCTGGGATCTACCGTCTGCCAAGAAAAAGGCTAAGAAAGTTCGGTCAGATTCTTCTGCTGTACTACCTCCACCAGACATCTCTCTCGAGGCTGGGGAAAGACCGAAGGATCACCTAAATGTTCGTGTTTCACTGTTGCAGTCATCACCTGTGGGTTATCCGTACTGTGGTAACCCTCAGCCGGCCCGAGTACCAGAGTCAATGTTTTTCTGCATCAGCTGCTATCTCTTGTAGTCTGACATCAGGTTGTCAGTGTGCCTGTTGGTCGCTAACAGAGTTTGAATTATAGCTGAAAACATCTAAAGCTAAGTACCCCTTTAGGGATCCTTTTTTATTGCACGAACCGATGTCCGAAAAAGTTAACAATTGTCTTGCCTGTGGAAAGGAGTTCCCACATAGACTTCTATTCATACTGTGTCACTTCTTTAGGCCCAGACCACGACGTCTCCTGTTGCTAATTTTGTGCCCTCTTTAATGGGAGAACCATTCGCCGTTGGGCTCTTATTGTAGACAGGTATTTTCGTCTTCCGTCATCGCATTCCCAAATGGCGTCCGTCAGCCAACAATCCATGGACATTCCGAAAAAACGCAGAGATAAAAATAGAGACGGACCACACAAGGCTAAGCCTTCCGATGACTGTACCGCTAACAGGTCATCATATGTTCATCGTGCATACAGCTGCAGTCATAACAGATGGGTTCTCCTGCCGTCAGGCGGGTCCTCGGTCGGCCGAATTCCAAAGTCTAGGTCCGGCGTCTTTTGTTGTCGCTTTCTTTCCTGACGTCAGTGCGACAGGGGTATATAAGACACAGCCGACGCCATTTTCTTCAGTCTTTTTTGCCATGCGGTGCCCGAAGCAGAAGCAGTTCGCAAGTGCCGGTCGGCCAGCTCCTGAAATTACGAAAATTTGGAAACCGAAGTCTTCTTTAAAGCTAAGTACCCCGTTGGGGAAACTTTTCTTGCCTCAGACCGATGTCAGACAAAGTTAACAATTGTATTTCTTGTGGGAAGCAAATACCGCATAAGGATTTCCATTCCCTCTGTATACCTTGTTTAGGCCCAGACCACGACGTCTCGGGCTGTCGCTTTTGTGCTACTTTCAATAAACGCACTATTAAGTGTCGGGCGGAGTTCGCCCAGCACTTTTTTGGTAAAGCTTTTAATTATAAAATGTCATCGGAGACTCCGACTACTGTTTTGTCCAAAAAACGCAAGGACAAAGACTGACACGCGAGGTCCGCGGTCTCCACCGACACCACGCCAAAACCGGCTACATGTGCTCCGGTTCTCAGCGAGGCGCCTACGCAGCCCCTGACTACCGTCGACACTTCTCTGGCGGTGTCTTCTGTAACCGAGACCGCAGGTTCCTCGGCCCATACCCTGACTACAGGTACCGAAGCCACTGTGAGTGTTGAGCCTCTTAATGTGGACAGGTCCACTTCCACCCATGGTGTATTCAGACCTTCTTCTTCCTTTTCCATAAAGGCCTTTACTAAGTCTAAATCAGCCATGCATTCCAAGAGGCCTGTTGCACAGGGCCCATCTCCAGGCCCCATGCCTAAAAAGCAGATGCTCAAAATGGCTGAGGATTTAATTACTCTTATCAGGGGTTCCCAACCCCGCGGACAAGAGACCCAGAGTGGAGGAAGATATTCTCCCTCTCCTGACCAGGGCTCCATTATTTCAGAACATTGTGATGAAGAGGACCATTCGTACTCCTTGAAGATTCTGATGCAGAGCAGTCCATCCCTTCTGTATCCCCAGAGGACTTTTCTTTCGGGGAAACCTTGCATACCTTGAGGGAACACTTCCATTGGGAAGGCCAAGATTTTTTAGATTCCAAGAAAAGGCTTAGGGAATTTCTTTTGCTACCTCAGCACAGACCTCTGGCGATACCTCCTGTCTTGGACATTCTTGATGATGTTTACTCGGAGGCTTGCCTTAATCCGGATTCCCTGCCTCCTGCCCCAGTCAAGCCTGATAGGTACTACAGAGTTCTTAACTCACACCAATTTCTTTACAAAAGCCATAATGCTGACCCAGAAACCATTTCTCAAGGCCCCAAGGGAATGAAGGCCTCTATTGCTAAGAATCCATTACCTTCCGAGAGAGAGTCTAGATCCTTAGAAAGGTGGGGGAAAAAGGTATATACCTCGGCCACCGTAGCCATGAGGGCCTTAAATTGTCAGTTCCATATGCTTAAATATCAGCAGTTTCTGTTATCACAATTAAAGAATAAAATGTCACAACCTGAACAACCAGATATGAAGGAGTTGCAGGATATGATTCATAGTGCAGAACAAGTGGGTAAACACACCTTACAATGTGGCTATGATGCTCTAGAGGCCTCAAGTAGAACTGCTGTTACAGGATCAGTCATTCGTAGACATGCCTGGCTTAGGGAGCAAACCTTGCCTGATCATGTTAAGGCTAAACTACTAGATGCTCCTTTACAAAAGGATGTATTATTTGGTACTAATGCTGAGGAGATACTACGGAAAATGGAAGAAAAAGCTAAATCTATGCAAACTGTCAAAGCTTTTCTACAGGTACAACCTCCACGTTTTAGCAGAAATTGGCCTTCAAAAAACTGGTCCTTTCCAGCCACGGACAAGCCCCAAAGAGGTAGATACAGGCGCACAAGGGGCAGAGGACAATCTCAAGGATCATATAGAGGCAGACAGTGGCAATCTCCAGCACCAAGAGGTGGCGAAGACAGTGCACAACAATACAGGAAACAAACCCAATGACTTTCCCCTTTGCATGCCAAGCAAGGCTCAGGTGGCAGCACCCTTGGGAGGAAAGCTGGCATTATTTTCAAATTGTCATATTGTCACAAGACAAATGGATCCTGGACATTATAAACAGAGGCTACAGATTTCATTTTCACGGTCTTCCCAAAATGAGAGGCATGCCGAACCTGCCACACAATCAAAGGGCAGAGGCTCAAATACAAATTTCAAAGCTCATGGACATGAAAGCTATTCAAGAGGTACCTACTCACGAACAAGGTCAAGGTTTTTATTCCAGACTGTTCCTGGTACCAAGGAAGGGAACCGACTGGAGACCCATTTTGGACTTATCCATCCTAAACACATTCCTACTCGTACCAAAATTCAAGATGCTCACCTTACAGCAGCTTCTTCCCATGCTGGGCAAGGAGTCTTGGCTGGTAAAATTGGACCTCAAGGAGGCATACCTGCATGTCCCAATCAGACAAAGCTGCAGAAGATACCTCAGATTTCTTGCAGGTTCAATCCACTATCAATGCTCTGCATTGCCCTTTGGCTTATCTACTGCGCCCAGAGTATTCACGAAATGCGTGGCATCAGTAATTGCCTACTGCAGACTTCAAGGGATACAAATTTACCCTTATTTGGACGATTGCCTGATCCAAGCAGACAGCAAACACATACTTCTGGAACATCTGGCTTATGTAACACGGTTATTGCATTCTCTGGGATACTTAGTCAACAAAGAGAAATCCAGGCTAACACCATCTCAGAAAATAATGTTCCTGGGTGCCAACCTGGACGCAAACACCCAGATGGCCTATCTTACGCCAGAAAAACAGGGGCAACTAACTCAGTACTTCAAGATGCTAGCAATTTGTACCAGGCTAACTGCAAGGAAAATCCTGCAGGCTCTGGGCTTCATGGCATCTTGCATTCTTCTAATCCCATGTGCAAAGTTGCATATGAGGAAACTTCAATGGTACCTAAAAAACCTATGGTCTCAACACAGCCACAGTTTGGAAACAATATTACCACTAATTCCATGCTTGCAAAAGGAATTTCTATGGTGGGCCCAAGCATGCCAAACAAACACAGGTCTACCATTCTGCAAGCCTCAAGCAAATCAAGTCATCACAACAGACGCCGCAGACTACGCCTGGGGGGCACACATGACAGGTGCATTCAGGGCAAATGGTCCCAAAAGGAAAAGCACCTTCACATCAATCAAAAGGGAAATGCTAGCAGTGATAAATGCAATTACAGCTTTCAACGACCTCCTGCATCCAGGGCAATTATTGATAAGAACAGACAACACCACAGTAATGTGGTACATAAACAAACAAGGAGGAACACATTCATACCCCCTGTGCAGGCTGGCCATGTCACTTTGGAACATGGCTCTGGAATGGCAAATCGAGCTTCAAGCACGGTACCTGCCAGGTTTGGAAAACACGCTGGCAGACAATCTAAGCAGAAATATGACAGACCCGCACGAATGGAAGTTGCATCCTCAAGTGTTTACAAAGATAATCCAAGCGTGGGGAAGGCCAGACATAGATCTCTTTGCCTCCCACAAGAATCATCAATTGGCAAAATTCTGCTCAAGGACATTTCATCCAAAGGCCTGGAGAGTGGACGCCCTTTCTTTCAGTTGGGCAGCAAGGACAGTTTACTCCTTCCCACCTTTGCCTCTACTTGCCCAAGGTGCTCTTGAAAGCAAGAGCAGACAGACCAAAGATGATACTGATTGCTCCAGACTGGCCAAGACAACACTGGTACCCACTCCTGAGGAGCCTAACACATTCTCCTCCCTGGACCCTACCTCTAATGCCTCTTCTCCTGACTCAGCACAGCTACAAAACTCTTCACAGTCAGCTGAAAACACTCAATCTGGCTGCATGGAAAATTCCTTAACACCACAACAGACCCTACTCTCCAAGGAGGTGCAGGATGTCATTTTGGAGGCCAGAAGGCCATCTACTAGAAAAGCTTACTCCACAAAATGGAAACGGTTTTTAGCTTGGAATGAGAAAAAGGGCCAGGATCCTAGAAAACTGAATTTGCCTCAGATATTACAGTATCTAGCTGAGCTGTTGAACAGTGGACTTTCATTTTCCTCCATCAAAATCCATGCCTCAGCCATTTCTGCAGAATACAACACTGATCCACCCTTATTCTCTCACCCACTCTTAAGGCAGTTCCTCAGAGGGGCTAAGAATATAAGACCCCCAAGGAAACAACCAATACCAGCCTGGGATCTTAATTACATTCTAGAAAAATTAACATTGCCTCCCTTTGAACCAGCTGCCTCAACAGATTTGCAATATTTGTCCTGGAAAACAGCTTTCCTTCTGGCTATTACCTCAGCTCGTAGGGTTTCGGAACTACAAGCCCTCATGGCTGTGCAGCCCTTTCTCATCTTCCATCAGGACAGGGTTTCCCTACGAACCAACCCGTCATTTATGCCTAAGGTAGTATCCAGGGTAGCTTTAAATCAGGCCATACACTTGCCTACCTTTTACCCCAATCCTCAAAACAAAGGGGAAAGGCTGCCACATTCCTTAGACATCCATAGACAGCTACATTACTATTTGGACAGAACAAAGCCTTTCAGGAAATCAGAACAACTCTTTGTGTCCTATGCTGTAGGAGCTCAAGGGAAGCCAATTTCCAAACAGACAATTTCAAAATGGATAGGCCACTGCATACGGTTTTGTTACTCCTTTCATGGCAAATCTGTACCTACAGGCATCAGATCCCACTCCACAAGGGCCACAGCTACAGCCTTCCTCAGAGGAGTCCCTACCAAAGATATTTTGGAGGCAGCCACTTGGAGTTCTGTGCATACCTTCACTAAACACTACCACCTACCTTTATACTCCAAAACTAGAGCAGGCTTTGCCACTGCTGTGTTGCAGGGCATTCTGGCTCCTCCCAGTTCCACCTAGTGCCTACCACCCTGTGCGTAGCTTTGGGATTCTACCCATCTGTTATGACTGCAGCTGTATGCACGATGAACATAGTACAGTTTTGTACCTACCATAAATGTAGATGTTCGAGTGCTAATACAGCTGCAGTACAGGTTTCCCTCCCTCCTTCCCCTCTTGGTAAAGGCCTAGTGGCTAACACCTCCTCATACAACCTGATTGGGTTATCCTTCTATGGTGTATTTGCTTGCAACTACTGATTTTTTTTATTATATTACATTGCATGATTATATATATATAATTTATGTATTGCCTTCCTTCTGGGGGCACCTGACATCTGGGGCAAGAAAGACTGAAGAAAATGGCGTCGGCTGTGTCTTGTATACCCCTGTCGCACTGACATCAGGAAAGAAAGCGACAACAACCGACGCCGGACCTAGACTTTGGAATTCAGCCGACCGAGGACCCGCCTGACGGCAGGAGAATCCATCCGTTATGACTGCAGCTGTATTAGCACTCGAACATCTACATTTATGGTAGGTACAAAACTGTACTTTCTCCGGAATTCAGTGAGGCGCTTTCTCAGCCCCTGATGCCCGATACATCTATGCAGGCCTCTACTGAGACCCTTTCGGAGTCTAGTATGCCGTAGAAATCTTCTTAGTCTTCTGAGCCTTTGGCCGTCTCTGCCTCGGTTGGGTCCAGAGCTGTGATGCAGGCACCGACTTTCGAGGAGGCCTCTCGCACTACTGAATCTAGACAAAAACTAACGTCTTCTTATCCGACTACCGTTTCTCTCAGACCGATTGATACTCTTAGGCCTAGAAGCCAAGCCACTCCTAGAAAATCTGCCTCTAGCCACCATCTTGCTCCTGCTCCACCACCCCAAACACAAATGCTTAAAATAGGGGAAATCTCATTTCCCTTATCAGGGGTAGTCAGGCTACAACTTTTAAAAGGAAAAGACACCGTTCTCCTGAAATTATAACCGAACAGGATTCTGAGGAATCTGATTATTCAGATTTTGAAGAGGGACAACCTCTGACTGCTTATGAGGATTCAGATGCAGAGGAATCCATTCCTTCTGCCTCCCCACCAGAAGACCTTTCCTTTGGGGAAACCCTTCACAGTCTCAGGGCACATTTCCAATGGGAATCTCAGGACTTCCCCCAGTCTAAGAAAAGACTAAGACAGTTTCTGGACATGCCCCAGCACAGACCCCTGGCCATCCCCCCCTATTTTAGAAGTGGTGGATGATGTTTTCCATGAGTCCAGCTTAGCCCCCTGACGTCCTCCCACCTGCTCACAGTAAATCTGACGGGTATTGCGGAGTGCTGGATTCTCACAAATACCTATACAAAAATCCTGCTGCAGACCCAGAAGTAATTACACAGGGACCTAAAGGAGCTAAGACTAGTTCTGCCAAGAATCCTATTCCTTCTGACAAAGATTCCAGAGCTCTGGACAGATGGGGTAAAAAAGTATACAACTCTGCAACCTTGGCTATCAGAACACTCCACTGTCAGTACCATATGTTAAAATATCAACAACATACTTTGGAACTATTAAAACAAAATATTTCAACCTTTCCTGACTGTGCCAATTCGAAAGAGTTAGCAGATTTACTGCACTGTACTTGTCAAGTGGCCAAACACTATTTACACTGTGAATATGATGATCTAGAAGCTTCAAGCAGGGCAGCAGTGTCAGGATCTGTCATTAGGAGACATGCATGGTTGAAGGAACAACCTCTCCCTGATCATGTCTAGTCTAATTTATGCACCCCTGGATAAGGACTGCTTGTTTGGAGTAAAAGCAGAAGAGGTGCTTAAAAAGATGGAAGACAAACCAAAATCTATGCAAACAGTAAAATATTTTTTTCAGGTTTAGCCTCCCAGGGTCAGCAGGAACTTTCCCTCTAAGCACTGGTCCTTCCCTGCACCTAGCAGACAGGGCCAAGGTAAGCCCCACAGGGACAGACTACCCAGGCCCCTATCCCAGGGGCAGCAGAGAACCAAACAGTGGACCACTTCTGCCCAAAGGCAGGGAGTTCTAAGCCATCCTTCTATGGCAAAAACTCTCCGTGACTCCCTCTCCCCCCTCTGCCCTCCTTTCACTCATCAAAAGCTAGGAGGAAGGCTCTCCTTCTGCATAGAAAATTGGCTTTCTGTAACAAAGAACCAATGGGTGTTAAAGATCATTTTTCTGGGATACAGATTCTCTTTCAATTAACTCCCAATTCCAAGAGGGTACCCAGACGTACCTCCAAATCAGTGGGCAGAGGAATTGAAACTGGTCCAAACTCTCATCCCAGGGGGCAGTAGAACATGTCCCCTCAGATCAAGCAGGCAAAGGCTTTTATTCCAGACTATTCCTTGTTCCCAGAAAAGAGGGCACTTGTCACCCATCCTGGATCTATCCATTCTGAATACCTCCCTGGTGGTTCCCAAATTCAAAATGCTAACTTTGCAGCAGCTGCTGCCTATGCTGACAAAAATGCTGGGCTAGTGACCCTAGACCTAAAAGAGCCTGCCTCCACATCCCCATAAGGGAATCCTGCAGGAAATTCCTGCACTTCAGAACAGGCTCACGACACTTTCAGTTCTCTGTGCTACCCTTTGGCTTGTCTACTGCATCCAGAGTATTCACCAAATGCTTAACCCTGGCCATAACATTTTGCAGACAGAGAAATGTACAGGTTTACCCTTATCTGGATGACTGCCTCATTCAGGCAGAGTGCAAGAAAAGCTGCTCCAGGACCTTCTCTTTGTCAAAACCCTCCTAACTTTCCTAGGGTTCATCAACGAGAAGAAATCAAAGCAAACACCCTCCAGGAAGATAATTTTCTTGGGAGCACTGCTGGACACAGCATCTCAAATGGCCTTCCTGTCCCCAGAAAAGCAGAGCTTCCTGCCTCTCTACTTTACCTCGCTGGCTTCCAGAAGTCACCTCACTGCGAGGAAGTTCCTTCAAGCCTTGTGGTACATGGCATCTTGCATCCTTCTAATTCCTCTGGTCAGGCTTCACATGGAGAAACTTTAGTGGTATCTAAAGAACCTTTGGTCTCAGCACTCTCAGCCTCTAGAGACCTCTCTCCCTCTGATCCCCTGTATAAGGGCCGAGTTTCTCTGGTGGGCAGGGGCCTGTGCCAAGAACAAGGGGCTTCCCTTCATCCTCTGCCCTACCGGGCAGACCATCACCACCGACGCATCAGACATTGCTTGGGGCGCTCGCTTAGCAGGCAGGTGCACCCAAGGTCTTTGGGATGCCCAGCACCTTCCCTTACACATCAGTCAGAAGGAAATGATGGCGGTACAAAAGGTTGTGACGTCCTTCAAACCCCATCTCAGGCAAGGGGTACTCCTTTTGAAAACCGACAACACCACAGTAATGTGGTATATCAACAAACTGGGAGGGACGCAATCTTACCCTCTGTGAAGGCTAGCCGTGAACCTCTGGCTGACATCCTCCTCAGTGGGATTACACTTTATTGCCCAATACCTACCAGGGATCAACAACACCCTGGCAGACCACCTAAGCAGAAACTTAGTGGACCCCCACGAAAGGCAGCTCCACAGAAAAATCTTTTTGCAAGTCATTCAGGAGTGGGGAACTCTGGAGGTGGATTTGTTTGCTTCGCACCTCAACCACCAGCTGAAAAATTCTGTACCAGGGAGTATCACCACCTAGCGTGGAAGGTAGATGCCTTGACTTTCCCCTGGAACTCCCTGTTTGTGTACTCATTCCCTCCTCTGCCTCGTATTCCCAAGGTACTGATCAAGATAAGGGAAGAGAGACCAAAGGCTATCCTGATTGCTCCAGATTGGCCCAGAAAGCATTGGTACCCCTTACTGCGTAGCCTGACATTACAGCCTCCTAGGCAGCTTCCCCCTGATCTCAGACCTCTTGACCCAGGTGGGGGGGGGGGGTGCTGTACCCAGACTTGCAGACTCTCAAACTGTCAGTATGGCTAATACTTTAAAAGCAAACAGAGGACCCCTGTTAAGCAAACTGGTCCTAGACATTATCACAGAGGCCAAAAGGCCCAGCACCAGAAAATCTTACGCAGGGAAATGGAAAAGATTCTGCTCATGGAGCCAGTCCAGAGGGGGCAGTACATCACATCCTTCCATCCCTGTTATCCTGGACTATCTAGCTGAGTTACTGAATAGTGGCCTCTCCTTTTCTATTAAAATCCATGCCTCAGCCATTTAAGCTCATTTCTATACAGACCAGACCCTCTTCTCACATCCTTTGATTAACAAATTCCTCAGAGGGGTTTCTAATATCAGACCTCCCAGAAGGCCACCCATGCCAGCCCTGAACCTGAATTATGTTTTAGAAAAATTAACCTTACCACCATTCGAACCTGTTGCTTCAGCAGAAGTGAGATATTCTCTCCTGGAAGACTGCTTTCCTACTAGCTATCACTTCAGCTAGAAGGGTTTCAGAACTTCAGGCAGTCATGGCCGTTGAGCCCTTCATCATTTTCCATGCAGACAGGGTCTCCCTGAGGACTAACCCCTCCTTTATGCCCAAAGTGGCATTTTATGTGACCCTCAACCAGGCCATACATCTACCCACCTTCTTTCCTAATCCTCAAAACAAGGGGGAAAGAATTCTGCACTCACTAGAACTGCACAGACAGCTCAGATACTACCTGGACCGTACTAAATCCTTCAGAAAAACAGACCAGCTTCTTGTCAGCTTTGCTCCAGGGGCAGAGGGGAACCCATTTCCAAGCAAACTATTTCCAAGTGGATATCACACACTATCCATTTCTGCTACAGACTACATGAGAAACCTCCCTCTAAGTCTATTTGTACCCATTCCACTAGGATAGCCTCCACTTCCACAGTATTCCTCAGAGGAGTTCCCACCAGGGACATCTTGGAAACTGCCACCTTGAACCTCTGTCCATACCTTTACAAAGCATTACCACCTACCTCTTTTCTCTAAGGCTAGGGCAGGGTTTGCCTTTGCAGTTCTGCAGGGCATGCTGACCCATGCCTAGGTCTCTAATTCTTCCACACCTCTCCCCAGCTTTGGGAATCTTCCCACAGGTGATGACTGCAATAGTGAAACATGAAGAACATAATACAGTTGTGTACACTTACCATCAATGTAGATGTTCGAGTTTATTCACTATTGCAGTCCTGGTTTCCCTCCATTCTTCCCCCTTATATCCTCTTTCCTTAGGGAGACATAAAATTCTCATGGTGGCTTTCTGCCACCAGGACCACTTTACCATATTTCCTTGTGCTTCTGAGGGTAAGGGCAAGAAAAACTTGTGTAATGGTGTCGGCTGCCTTGCTTTATAGCACTGATGACCTGATGTCAGACTACAAGTGACAGTAGCCGACGCAGAAAAACATTGACTCTGGTATTCGGGCTGGCCGAGGGCTACCACAGCAGGGATAAGCCACAGGTGATGATTGCAACAGTGAATACATTCGAACATCCACATTTATGGTAAGTGTACACAACTGTACCCAAACATCCACATTTATGGTAAGTGTACACAACTGTACTTTCTTCATTCGGATTCCTGACACAATCGGTTTGGGTAGCCTGCATGGACCCAGCTTCTCACACTTCCAAGGAGGCTCTGCAGACGTCCATTTTGGATGTTTAGGGGAAACTTCAGCTGTTAATATCTGAAGGGCCTAGGGGCATTCTGCAGATTCTTGTTAGGGAGGAGATTCCCACTACGTTGATTGAGTGTTGGCAGGGGACTGAACTGCCTAGGATGTTTAGGGCTGTTGTCCCTTTGAAAAAGCAGCAGAAGACTAAGCATATATCCCATGCTCCTAAGGATCCTCAGTGTGAATGGCAGGATTTCACACAGCGTCTGTTTAATGCTCTTATGGCTTTTAAGCCCCATTAGGGAGTTTCTCTTACTGCCCCTCATTGGTCTTCTACTGCTTTTAAGAGGCCTAGGGAGCTGGAGTCTTTTGATGAGGAAATTGATTCTGATGAAGAATCTTTGGCTTGTTCCACCTAGATTCCCTCTCCTTTGGACTATGGTTCTTCAGAAGAGGACTTGTATTTAGTCCATATCCTCCCTTTGAGGAGATTTCGTTTGGGCATATTGTTTCCTGTATGATGGAGTTGTTCATTTGGGACTGTACCCAGGTTTCTGATGTTCAGAAGAGGTATTCTGATCTCCTTTAATTAGAGTGTTCCTCCTGTTCTTGCTGCTTTGTTAGACACTTTTTCTGCAGCTTTTCTGGCTCCAGATTCCCAGCCCCCTTCTAAAAAAAAAAAAAAAAGAGTTTTATAAGGCGCATGATGATTGTAAATTTTTTTGGAAATGTCCCTCTGCTGAGCTTTCTGTTTTTTCTGACAAGCCCTCCAAGCTGTTGCATTCTACTAATCTGTATCCATCTGATAAGGACAGAAGAACCATGGTAAGACTGGCTAAGAAAGTGTACACTGCTGCTACTCAAACATTGAGGGTTTGAATTACCAGACCCTTATGATCAGGTATGTTTTGCCCCCTTCTCTCTCAGGATTTTCAAGTTGTTTCAGATCTTCCTGATTCTGAGAGACAGGCTTCGACCCTTTCTTTATTAGGATCGTTTTCTCAAGTAGCTTGCCATTCCATTAAATGTAGTTAGGACACAGCTGATGCCTCTTCTAGAGCTGCTACATTTGGTTGTGTGTTAAGGAGGTATTTCTGGCTTTGCCATCAGTCTTTGCCTGATGATTCTGATTATTTTAAGGCCGAGCTGATGGATGCTCCACATGACAATAAAAATCTCTTAGTTATGCAACTGCTGAGCTTTTTAAGTCTCCTCCGGAAAAGAATAAGGCTGTGCAGGAATTGAAACATATTTTTGTTTTCCTCTGTTCCCAAATTTTAGAGGAATTATCCTACCAAGTCTGCCTTTGTTCGTAAATAGTCTCGCCCTCCTCCCAAAGGTAAAAAGGGTGCTAGAAGGGCCCATTCTGCTATATCTACTCAGTCTCCTATGGCTCAGAAGCCTCCTTTTCCAGACAAGACCGGTTGTCTAATCTTCCCTCCCATCTAAACCAAGTTCCTCTATCTCTTCATCTTTCCTTGTCCCTTCCCATTTGGTTAAAGATCACTCTGGATTCTTGGGTTCTATCCATCATTTGTCAGGGGTATTGCATGGTTTGGAAATCCCCCCCCCCCCCCTTTTGGGCATTTCTCAACCTCCTCAAGAACAGCTGCCCTTTTTTTTCTGGATGTTCTTCAGAGCCTTTTGTCTCAAGGAAACATCCAAGCAGTTTCTGCTCCTCAAAAGGGAAGGGGTTTTATTCCAGAATGTTTATGGTTCCCAGCAAAGAAAGCACCTGGAGACCCATTCTGGATCTTTTCCCAACTCAACACCTTTTGAAGATTCCTTCCTTTTGACAGTTATAACCTTCAAAACTTGTTTCCTGTTCTTCTGCCTCAAGCATTCATAGTCTCTCTGGATCTCAAGGATGCCTATGTCCATATTCCTATTTATCCCCCTTTCAGGAAATTTTTTGCGCGTCTGTTTCTTCCTTGTATTTTTAGATCTGATGTTGTCAGTCTTCACGTAATCCTTGATTTTGGGCTCTGTTCCGAGCCTCGGAACCAACTCTGCTGTTTATTTCAGCTTGCACCTCCCAAACTCTCGAGCTAGGCTCTATCCATAATGCTCCTCTCTAAATTACCTCAGATCTCGTTTGCCACTTCAAAGTGTCAGACGTGTCTGTTTTTCCTGTCGAACCTTGGCGATATTTTGTAAGTTTTTCTGTTTTTCTTATTAATCTCTTTAGCCTTTTAGACTCTCTTTTCCTCTACTACCCACTCCTCTAGAGTTTAGTGTGCGTGTGAGATGTTCTTCTTGTTTCACTGTTGTAGTCATCACATTTGGGTTATCTACTTGCAGATAGCCCTCATTCGACCTGATTATCAAAGTCTTGGGTCCTGCGTCGGTTGCTGTCTCATCTTCCATGACGTCAGGTAGTCAGGGGTATAAAGCATGCTGCCGATGCCATTACATCAGTCTTTCTTACCGTGCGGTACCCAAAGCAGAAGCAGTTCGCAAGTGCCAGTCGGCTGACACATGAAATTTTCATTTTCGAGTTTCAGATCCAAAGTCTTCAACTAAGCTAAGTACCCTGTTGGGGATCCTTTTTCTTTCTTTAAACCGATGTCAGTAAAAGTTAACAATTGTATTTCTTGTGGAAAGTAAATACCTCATGAAGATTTTCATTCTTACTGTATTCCTTGCTTAGGCCCAGACCACAACGTACCTTGCTATCAGTTTTGTGCCTTATTCAAACCTCATACTATTCGTAGACCGTTCATTTTCGCATCTAAATATTTTGGTACTCTGTTCAGTTATCCAGAAATCGTGTCTGTAGGCCACCCAACTACCGACATTCCGAAAAAACGTAAAGATAAAGACAGACCGCATTGGTCCAAAACTGCCGATGACGCTTCTCCTAAGCTAGTTGCCAGTTCGTTGGTACTCAGTGAGGCACTTTCACAGCCCCTGATACCCACTACTTCTGATTCGCAGGCCTCTACTGAGACCCATTTGGAGTCCGGTATGCCGCGAGATGCTTCTTCAACCGTGGAACCTGCGGATGTCTCTACCTTGGATGGGTCCGGAGCCGCTGTGCAGGCACTGGTTTCTGAGGGTGTATTCAGGCCTACTGACTTGAATATTAAACAGATGCCATCTTCTTCTTCAAGGCCTAAAACTCGATCCATGCCCAGAAAACCGACGCCCAGACTGCATGGTCAGGCCCCTATGCCTAAAAAACAAATAAGAATGGCTAAAGACCTTATTACTCAAATCAGGGGAAGCCACCCTTCTCCCTGTAAGAGACCTAGGACTGATTTTTATTTCTGATTCTTCTGATCAGGATTCTGAAATTTCTGTTTTCTCTGATGACCAGGATTTGCCCTGATCTACCTATGAGGATTCTGATGCATTCCCTCTGCTTCCCCTCCAGAGGGATTTCTGTTTTGGTGAACCTTTGCACACTCTTGGGGAGCATTTCTGCTGGAAAAGCCAGGATTACTCTGACTCCAAAAAGAGGCTTAGGGAATTCTTACTTCTGCCTCATCACAGGCCTTTAGCTATCCCACCTGTACTGGACATTGTAGATGATGCTGTCTCGGAATCTAGCCTGGCCCCTGAAACTTCACCTCCTTCTCCCAGAAAACCTGATGGGTATTACAGGGTACCTGACTCTCACAAATTCCTCTTTAAAAATCCTACTGTGGATCCTGAGATCATTTCACAGGGACCCAAGGGCCTTAAGGCTACTACTGCCAAAAACCCTACCCCATCTGATAGAGATTCCAGGGCGCTGGATAGATGGGGTAAGAAGGTATACACTTCTGCAACTTTGAACCATTAGGGCCTTAAACTGCCAGTTTCATATGTTAAAGCATCAGCAGCATATTCTTGGATTGCTTAAACAGAAAATGATGATTCCTGACTGTGCTGGAAAAAAAGAATTACAGGATTTAATGCATTCTGCTGAGCAAGTTGGAAAACATACTTTGCAATGTGGTTTTGATTCATTAGAGGCGTCTTGCAGAGCTGCTGTCACTGGGTCTGTACTTAGAAGGCATGCTTGGCTTAAGGAGCAATCTTTGCCAGATCACGTTAAAGCTAAATTACTGGATGTTCCCTTAAACCAAGACCGCCTGTTTGGCAACAAAGCAGAAGTAGTACTTAAAAAGATGGAGGAAAAAGCTAAATCTATGCAAACTGTTAAAGATCTCCTGCAAGTACAGCCTCCCAGATTTAGTAGGCATTGGCCCTGTAAGAATTGGTCCTTTCCTGCCTCTTCCAGGCCTTCAGTCCAAACCCAGAACTAGCAGAACACCCAGGCTTTAGTCCCAAGGTACTCACAGGCTTAAGCAGTGGGGGGCTCCCACTTCCAAATCAGGGAGTAGTAAGACTCCCCCTATGGTAAACTGTCTCAATGACTTAACTTTAAACCTTCCTAGCCCTGCTCAACTAACTGTTCCTTTAGGGGGAAAGATCGACCTGCATGCAAAAAATTGGGAACTCATTACTCAGGACAAATGGGTTTTTGAATGTAGTTTCACAAGGATACAGATTTCACTTCCACTCCTTACCAACCCCAAACAGTTGGCCAGATGTACCCCCAAATCAGTGGGCAGAGGCTCAAAAGCAAGTTCTCTCTTTTAAGCATCAGGGCTATTCAACCTGTCCCAAAAGAAGAATGGGGCAAGGTTTCTACTCAAGACTTTTCCTGTTACCCAGAAAAGACAATTCCTGGCGTCCTAGCCTGGATCAGTCTATCCTAAACACATTTTTGGTAATCCCAAAATTCAAGATGCTAACTCTTCAACAGCTGCTTCCTATGCTAGGCAAAAGTGCCTGGTTGGCAACACTGGATTTAAAGGAAGCCTACCTGCACATCCCAATAAGGTAATCTTGCAGAAGATTTATTTATTTATTTATTTATTTCAGTTTGATTACCGGGGAAGTCCACTGGGCCAAGAAGTGCCCATTTTCAGTGGAGGCCCGGGGAGAAAAGCTCCACAAGCAATACAATGAAACATGGTTACATAAAGTTAATGGTAAAATACAAGAGTAAAGATTCATGCAGTCCATTCATTCATGAAAAGCTCCACAAGCAATACAATGAAACATGGTTACATAAAGTTAATGGTATAATACAAGAGTAAGATTCATGCAGTCAGGAAATACTTTTACATAAAATGTGCATAATGAGCAAGCATAATAAAGCAATACAGTGCAGAGTAAATTAACAAAAATACATAGATGTGCAAAAGTTTTTTTTTTTTTTTTTTTTTTTTTTTTTTTTACAGACTGAAAGGAAAGTTGGAGTCAGGAGAAAGTTAGAAAAATCAGGAAAATCTTGGAGGTAGAGGGGGCCGGGAAGTGGAGAGCTCAGGGAAAGAGATCCCTGGAAATTATATCTGGTGAGAGCAGGAACATTTCCATTTGGATGACAGGTATTTGAGAAGTAGGGTCTTGAAGGAATTCGGAGTTAGGTATAGTCCTAAGAGAAGGAGGGAGAGAGTTCCATTTTTTACCTAGAGAGAAGGAGAGTAGAAGTTGGCCAGCAGGACGTTTAGGTTTGTGGATGAAGATAAGGTTTTGGTGTTCAGATCTCAGAGATCTGTTTGGGGTGTATGGTGGAAGGATGTTTATTAAGGCAGGGCATGAGTCTGGGTAGAATATTAGTTTGTGAGCGGTGGTTAGATGGAGATAGTCCAAGTGGTTGGGAAGTTCAAGCCAATTTAGAGATTTAAGGGTAAGGCAGTGGTGAGTTGAGGTTTTGGATTTGGTTGCGAATTTAGAGATCTTATTATAGCAAGTTTCAAGTTTTGAGATGTTGGAAATAGATTGGTTAAAAGAGGGGCTCCATAAAGAAGAGAGGGTAGAAGGTATGTAATTGCCAGGGTGTGCCTAGAGGAGTTGGAAAGAAATTGGTTGTTTCTGTAGAGCATACCTAACTTTTGGTTGGTTTTCTTTATGTTTTGTTGAATGTGGAGATCGAATTTTAGGTGTTCATCTATGGTAATGCCGAGTAGTTTAGCGGAAGGCACTACTTCTATAGCAGTGTTGGTTTGGCTGAGGACTTTGAAGGAATCTTTGTCAAAGGAAGAGGAAGCTCTGGAAGGGGTAAAAAATAGAATTTTGGATTTATTAGAGTTGTGGGAGAGGTGGTTTTGGTGCATCCAGTTCTCTGTGGTGGAAAAGGCTATTTGTGTTTTAGTCTGGAGTTCAGAAAAGTTAGAGGCAGCACAAACTAAGGTGGAGTCATCAGCGTATTGGATGACTGTGGTGTCCGGTATGACAGAGTGTAGATTATTTATAAAGATGTTGAAGAGCATGGGTCCGAGGATGGACCCCTGGGGAACACCGGTAGGTGTGGGCAAGAAGGAAGAGGTAGAGTTCATCCATCTGACAGCTTGAGATACCTACGCTTCAGAGCAGCCTACATGCACTATCAGATGTTCTTCGTGTTTCAATGTTGCAGTCATTACATTTGGGTTGTCTGCTTGCAGTAGCCCTCAATCAGGCTGATTAACAAAGTCTTGGGTCCTGCGTCGGTTGCTGTCTCTTCGGTGATGTCAGGACGTCAGGGGTATAAAACATGCAGCTGACGCCATTACAGCCGTCTTTTATGTTGTGCGGTGCCCGAAGCAGAAGCAGTTCGCAAGTGCCTGTCAGCCGACTCCTGAAATTTTTGTTTTCAAGTTTCAGAACCGAAGTCTTCAACTATAGCTAAGTACCCCATTAGGGAACCTTTTTCTTGCTCCTTACCGATGTCAGTAAAAGTTAATAATTGCATTTCTTGTGGAAAGCAAATACCTTACAAAGATTTTAATTCGTATTGTATTCCTTGCCTAGGCCCTGACCACGACGTACCTTGCTGTCAGTTTTGTGCCTTATTTAATCAACGCACTATCCGTCGTCTGTATATTTTAGCCTCTAAATATTTCAGTTCTCTGTTCAGTTATCCAGAAAGGTTGTCGGTTAGCCTTCCGACTACCAATATTCTGAAAAAACGCAAAGATAAAGACGAGAGACAGGCCACCTAGGTCCAAAGCTGCCAACGACACTTCTCCTAAGCCAGTCGCCAGTTTGTCGGTACTCGGTGAGGTGCTTTTGCCACCCCTGATACCCGCTACTTCTGATTCGCAGGCCTCTACTGAGACCAATTCGGAGTCCGGTATGCCGCGAGATGCTTCAAACTGTGGAACCTGCGGATGTCTCTACCTTGGATGGGTAGAGGCTGCGCAGGCACCGGCTTCTGAGGGTGTATTCAGGCCTATGGACTTGCATATTAAACAGATGCCTCCTTCTTTAAGGCTTAAGACTCGAACCTTGCCTAAGAAACCGACGCCTAGGCCGCATGCTCAGGCCTCTATGCCTAAAAACAAATGATAAGAATGGCTGAAGATCTTATAACTCTAATCAGGAGAAGCCAACCCCCCCCCCCCCCCCTATAAGAGACCTAGGATTGAATGTGTTTATGAATCTTCCTATCGGGATTCTGTTTTTTCTGATCTGGATTTACCATTATCTGCTTATGAGGATTCTGATGCAGAGGACTCTATTCCCTCTGCTTCCCCTCCAGAGGATTTTTCTTTTGGTGAAACCTTGCACACTTTTTAAAGGAGCATTTCCACTGGGAAAGCCAGGATTTTTCTGATTCAAAGAAGAGGCTTAGGAATTTCTTACTCCTGCCTCAGCATAGGCCTTTAGCTATACCTCCTGTACTAGACATTGTTGATGATGCCTTTTCTGAATCTAGCTTGGCCCCTTACTCTTTACCTCCTGCTCCCAGAAAACCTGATAGATATTACAGGGTTCCTGACTCTCACAAGTTCCTTTTTAAAAATCCTATTTCGGATCCAGAGGCTATTTCACAGGGACCCAAAAGCATTAAGGCTTCTACTGCTAAAAATCCTACCCCATCTGATAGAGACTCCAGGGCGCTGGATAGATGGGGTAAGAAGGTTTACACTTCTGCAACGTTGGCCATTAGGGCCTTAAACTGTTTGGTATGTTAAAGTATCAACAACATGTTATTGGATTGCTTAAACAGAAAATGATGTTGATTCCTGACTGTGCTGAAAATAAAGAATTACAGGATTTAATGCATTCTGCTGAACAGGTTGGAAAACATACTTTGCAATGTGGATTTGATTCATTAGAGGCCTCTTGCAGGGCTGCTGTCACTGAGTCTGTACTCAGAAGGCATGCTTGGCTTAAGGAGCAATCTTTGCCTGATCATGTTAAAGCTAAACTTCTGGATGTTGCTTTAAATCAGGACCTCCTGTTTGGCAACAAAGGTGAGGAAGATGTTCTTCGTGTTTCACTGTTGCAGTCATTACATTTGGGTAATCCTGCTGTCAGGTTGCCCTCAGTCGTTCTGAATTCCAAAGTCTTGGGTCCTGCATTGGCTGTCGTCACCCCTTCCCTGATGTCAGGTCGTCAGGGGTATAAAAGAAGCAGCCAACGCCATTTTCTTTAGTCTTTCTTGCCGCACGGTGCCCGAAGCAGAAGCAGTTTGCAAGTGCCGGTCGGCCGACTCCTGAGATTTTCGAGTTCGAATTTCAGATCTGAAGTCTTCTATAAAGCTAAGTACCCGTTAGAAACTTTTTTCTTGCTCCAGAACCGATGTCAGAAAAAGTTAATTGTATTTCTTGTGGGAAGCAAATACCTCATAAGGATTTTCATTCTTACTGTATTCCTTGCCTAGGCCCTGATCATAACTTTCTGGGTTGTGGATTTTGTTCTAGATTTAACCAACCCACTATTAAGCGTCGGTATGATTTTGCTTTAAACTACTTTGGACACAGCTTTAATTATCCAGAAATCTTGTCGGAAAGCCATCCGACTACCGGAATTTACAAAAAACGCAAAGAAAAAGAAACACAGCCGAGGCCCAAAACCGACGACGAAGCTTCTTCTAAGCCAGTCGCCAGTTCGCCGGTTCTCAGTGAGGCGCTTTCGCAGTCCCTGATGACCGCTACTTTTGAGTCGCAGGCTGCTACTGAATCCCACGTGGAGTCGGCCATGCCACTGGAAACTCAAGGTATTGGAGTCTCGGATGCTAATCCTTCAGATGGGTCTGGAGCGCTGAGCAGGCACCGGCTTCTGAGGGTGTATTCACACCCAAACATTTATACATTAAACCGACTTCAAAGGCAAAGACTAAAGCACCTTCAAAGACAAAGAAGCAAACTCAAGAGCCACGTGGACAGGTTTCCATGCCCAAAAAACAGATGCTCAAAATGGCCGAAGACTTGATTACCTTGATCAGGGCTTCCCATCCCACTCCTGATAAGAGGCCTAGGCAAGAGACTGACTATGAATCTTCAGATCAGGTTTCCATTTCTTCTGATTCCTCTTCTGATCAGAAATATTCTTTTCCCTCCTATGAGGATTCTGATGCTGAAGAATCCATTCCTTCAGCTTCTCCTCCTGAGGACTATTCCTTTGGGGAAACCTTGCATACCATGAGGGAGCATTTCCACTGGGAGAGCCAAGATTTTTCAGATTCTAAAAAGAGGCTCAGGGATTTCCTGTTACTACCACAGCACAAGCCACTAGCCATCCCTCCTGTGTTGGACATTGTAGATGTGTTTTCGGAGTCTAGTCTTACCCCTGACTCCTTACCTCCAGCCCCTGTTAAGCCTGACAGATATTACAGGGTTCCTGACTCACATAAATTCCTTTTTAAAAATCCTGCTGCAGACCCAGAAACTATTTCTCAGGGTCCCAAGGGAGTAAAGGCTGATGCTGGAAAAAACCCTACCCCTTCTAACAGGGATTCTAGGGCACTGGATAGATGGGGAAAAAGGTTTACACATCTGCTACCTTGGCTATAAGGGCCTTAAACTGTCAGTTTCCTATGCTCAAATATCAACAACATGTCATGGCATTGCTTAAACAGAAAATGTTAAACTCTGAATGTGCAGAAAACAAGGAAATGCAGGATATATTGCATGCAGCTGAACAAGTTGGAAATGTTGAGTAAGTCCCATGAATCCTTTATATAGAACGCTGTGGATTGGACTAAGGGATTGAAAACATAGTCCAGATACTCAGAGATGTTCTCTGTCTTGGTCCTTTTGCTGGAGATGATTAGCCTGAAGAGGGGGTCCTTGTGATCCTTGTGGATCTTGGGGATGCTTCCTCAACATTTTGCACAGTACCACGTTGGACTTTAAAAAGTGTATACTGGTCACTCTGGATATAGTGGCCTTATACACAAACATCCCACACCATGAGGGCATGCAGGCCATCGAATTGTTACTCAGCAAATACGCTAAATTCCTCACCGGTCGAGTGGAAACCTTATTAGCACTAACCACAGCAGTGCTAACAAACAACTTCTGTCACTTCAACAGAAACATATGCCAGCAAGTGAAAGGAGTAGCGATGGGGTCCAAAATGGCCCCAGCATTTGCCAATTTACTGTTAAGCACATGGGAACAGGAAACCTTAGACAACTTACCACAATTCAACAAAGTCCATCTATACAGGCATTAAATCGACTATATTTTTTTTGTGTGGGAAGGCCAACAAAAAGATCTGGACACTTTCATCAACTGCCTGTCCAACAGTAACCCCTATCTGGATTTTGTTATCTCAGGCTGTGGTGCTAAAATAAACTTCCTCGACATCCAAATTACCATGGACACTATCACAGGACAGCTAGTCTCCAACGTGTATTGCAAGGACACCTACAGGAATAATTTCCTAGACTTTCACAGTCAACATCCCTTCTTCATGAAGAAGAATGTGCTGTGAGGACAGTTTATCAGACTATCCCGTATCACTTCAGAGGACAGCATCTTTCACCTGGAAAGCAAATTCCTTGCTTACATGTTTGCAAGCAAATATTACCCCGAGCAACTTATCTACGAAGTTTTCACGGATGTTGCTATGCACTGGCATAACAAACACAAACCGATCCTAAAAAATGGCTGTACCCCTAAGGCCACTGCAAGCAAAGAAACTTGCACAGATAGGAACTGCAGCTTCCCTCTACCAATCAGCAGGGACATGCGAGCCATCAAAAACATTATCAGCAGCAACTGGAACATTATCAGGACCAGCAACAAACTAAGAAAATTTCTGGGAGAAGAACCAAACTTCTCTTACAAAAGGACTACAACCCTAAAAATGGCATTTGAGAAAAACGAACCACATTTTTTAATTAATCGGGTACCAAATGACGATGTCAAAGGCATGTTCACTTGTACTAAATGTGTTGTCTGCCCGCATATTCATACGGACACTAGCTTCTTTTTTAGGCACTGTAATCTGACCATTAAGTTTCTTAAACACTATGACTGCCACACCATGTTTGTAGTCTACGCAGGAACATGCAACTCCTACCAATCCTTTTACGTAGGAAAAACTATCAGAAAACTTTCTGACCGCATCAAAGAGCATTTAGCAGCCATAAGGAATAAAGATAATATCAATGCCCTGGGCAGGCACAGCTCTATATGTGTAAACTTTACCGGTTTTAAATTTTT